>NC_048893.1:180943440-181008653 GCF_011077185.1 Oxyura jamaicensis
GGAAGGAAGGAAGGAAGGAAGGAAGGAAGGAAGGAAGGAAGGAAGGAGGAAAAAAGGAAAACAACTTTGCTCTAATGCACTCATAAACAACCATTTGGACAGGCAGCTTGAATGAATTCACAGTGGTATTGTGCTCTCTTATCTTTCTTCTCTAAGTCAGAAGTCAACCCACACCTTTTCTTATAGAGTTTACCACCATTGCCCATTATGTAACGTTTACAAGGCTATCTATTTCACACAACTTTGCCCCTACATTATAGCAAAACTGGACACGAGTCCACTTAGTATTGCTGATGCCTCAAAAATTCCTTTCATCCTTCCTTTAAAATGTTTTGTCTCATTAAGACATTCCAGTTCAAAGATCATGCAGCTATTTTATCAAAATGCATTATTTGTCTGGGATGTTTTGTTGACAGGAAGTTTAAGCTTCACCATCGCCTTTTACAAAGATTTGCTAAGCATTGAAATTGTTATTCAGTGAAGTGAAGTGGTAAATCTGTCCTCATCCATGGTGTGTTCAGACTACTGACTGGAACATTTTTGACTGACATTATTAAAAAGAAATATAACCCCAATCTCTTTTATTTTCAGTTTTCTCATCTTCAGTGATGTATGAAATTTCTTTGAGGTTATTACAAAACTTCATCAATTCTTTTTTTTTTTTTTTCACTTGTCATACTAACACAGACCTTAGCATTGTATTTTGGTTTTCACTAGTGAAAGAGCATAACTTGAAGTTCAGTCTGGCATAAATCTTTCCTTGGGTTTGGAAGCAACATATAGTATGTGTAGCGGGACTTTACCCACTTGGTCATACCAAAGTCAATGGGGTAAATTAAAGTGGGAATTTTGTCTCTGAGGTCTTTGAGAAAAAAATGCCAGCAACTATAGTCTGATTTCTATGGAGCTAGTTTTGCCAGAAGCCTTTCCATGGTTTCTGAACACTTAGACTCTACTCATGTTTAGGATGGCAAAGTGGGTCCCTAGCCCAAGAAAAAGTCTTAAAAAGGCTGTTCTCAGAGGTGTAGAGGAATAACTTCCTTGCTTTAACTACAGGGCAGGCCCTCTGATGAACAGAAAAAGTGCAATAGTGATTTGTAACCACTTTTGGGTAAGAAAACCGATGTTTGATATAAGCAGTTTTGAGAAGCAATGCTTTAAATGCATGTTCCTCTTTCTTTGTCACCCAGTCAGTTTTACCAGATTCCACCTAACTAACACTGGCCAATGGTTCATGTGCTTTTGAAAGTCTTGCCAAGTTTCTTCAAAGTTCAAACATTGCACTTGGCACTTGACACTTAAGTAAAGAGAAACATCAGTAGTCCAGAAGATTACCAAGTGATTATGCTGGTGTAAAAGGCAAGTGTGGGTTATTGCTTGAATCTAAGAAAAATACAAGGCAAAGGCTGCTTTTCTTTCTTAGAGAATAATGTACGATTGAATACTGTTATCCGTGATTGAATTATCTGAATACTCTTTTTTTCTGGAGTATTTAAATAGCCATTTTTCTTTCCTTTTTATTTTCAGCAGATAAATGTGCATTTAATTGTGTACCGCTGAAGGTCATTTTACAGTTTAACCAGGTTCTTCCTCTCCTTCATTCACTCCATTATTTCATTCCTGTCAAGATTTTTTATAAACTTTCTTACTTTTTCCAAAGTAAACACCCTACATGTTAACTTAAATATTTAATGAGGACAAAATATATATGGTCAAGTTAACATTTTAAACCAGAACTTTGCACACTAAGTTCAGTAAATGCTATGAAAAAAAGACCATGATACTTGGCAGGGAGTCCAGGGTACTTAACACAATGGAAAGGAAAGGTACTGCAGTTTCATCTCCCAGAAGAAACAGTGACAGTGAATGCAGTTGGGCTCTGTACTGAACAAAAGCAAAAACAAAAAAAAACCACCCAAATGGCATGAGATTAGTCTCATTAGACTCCCTTTGGCAAAGTTAGGTTACTAAAATATAACTTTCTAATGACTTTTCAGATGGGTTCTGGAAACTGGGCCATCTTCCTGGGCCTTGCAGACTTTACACTGGCTCTATGGGATGTCCACGTCCCTCCATTAGAACTAGAAGCTAGAAAGGATACTTGAGAGCAGAAAAAAAATGGTAAAAATCGGTGTCATTTAGGCAGTTGAATATAACCATTTGTGCCATAGATGAAAAAAAAAGATAGCTTGATTGTAGACATGGAACATGAGAAAAAAATTGAGATGTCTTCAGGGACCTTGTTTGGTCTCCAGTTGCTGACCCTGAAGGCGTATCTTTCCTCTAAGTCTAGTGTGAGATCTGCTTGTACAATCTAGATACCCTGGATGTATGATGGCATTTCAAAATCCATCTATGCAAGGGCAGCCAAGACTAGACTCTGAGTATGAGATTCAGTTGCTTTAACATTAATAATTAGTATTACATGAGTTCAACTGCATCTTACCATGAATAAGTGGAGAGCAACTGATTTCCTTGTTAGGCTCTGGCTATGCAAAAGCAGTAAGGAACACAAGTAAACTGTGGGGAGACAGAAGTTAATTAAATCCTCTTATGGTTTTGCCTTATTTTTATTTTTATTTTTAAATTTCATTCCTCTTCTGATATGTGACAGAAAAGTAAAAAGGGTGGCTTATCCTTCAGATTGTATTCAGAAATTTCTCTGATGAAGATAGGTTACAGATCAGACACATAAAATGACAACAAAATAAATCTTGAATAGTAATTAATTAAAAAAAAAAAAAAAAAAGAGCAAGGAGGTGGAGCATAACTAAGGCTCAAATTTGTTCCATATTTATGGAACAAGTCATATAATATAAGTCTCTTACAATTTGTGGATCTATTTCTTCCCTAACTAGATGTTTCTGATGATCACTGGGAACTTACAGCTGATTAAATTGGATGCAAAATATCTCCAAGTGAAAATTCATAATGTACTTACCCTGGTGACAGTGCACGACACTCCGTCTGTACAGATTCAAATACAACTGCCAAATTAGAAGTCTAGAAGTCCTGAAGCTTATTCATCTTGCAACTTGTGCCTGGAAAACATCATCACATACCTTTGATGTTTGGAGAACTGTCGTTATGACATACAGCCCATATGACAAATCAGCCCATTATGACCGCTGCTTAAATAATATACAAGGTGTAAAATACTGTAAGATCAAGTCTTTCATGACTATAGCTTTGGCATCTTCAAATTAACGTAGAGACATTGCAGGGGGAAAAAATGAAAAAGTGCATAGAATCTTGTATTTCATTATACTAACTGCCAGGAGTATGCCCTGAAATATTCTGTCTCCTGACTAATAAATGCCCTCAGGATATATTATTTATTTATGTGGTTTTGCAAAGAAAAATATTCTGAAAGTTTATGTGGGATAATTCTGAATATAAGGAAATGCATCAATAAACTTCTAATTAGGGCACTGACATTTTTCCCTTGAGGTGATAGAAATCTACCCTCTAGTATTTCAAAACTTGTAATTGTGTCATTAGGACCCCATATACAATGGGAAAATGGGTAATTAAATTGATTTAAAAAAAAAAAAAAGAAAAAGAAAAAGAAAAAGCTAGAACAAATCTCTTTTCTGTTAGTAAAATACCCTTTTGTATTGCAGCATTGTGCTCTGGAAATAATAATAATAATAATAACAATAATGGGGGGGGGGGACACGACACTGAGGGAGAGACAGATCTGGGATTCAGGATTTTCCTTGGCCTATCAGCACATAAGAAATCACAACAATAAATTTCCACTGCCATGTCTTTCCCTGAAAATAAACAGTCTAAAATACATGGAGCATGATAACCACATAAAATACAACCAACAATACAAGAATATCATTATCATGCATATACCTTTAGAGAATATCCTCAACTTGTAATAAAGGTTATTAGGCAAAAAGTATTTGGAGATTACCTATGACCTTAGCCTTTTGGCTAAGATCAAGTGTAGTGTAGTATCTGTGACCTTAGTCAAGGTACATTTAAAAAATTCTAAAAGTTTATTGTTTCTTGTTTCTGTTAAGCTACCACTCTGAAGTGGGAAGATGCATATGGTAGGACACATATCCATAATGTTTCAAAAGTGGGGTACCTGAGAAAGGATCATGAATGGGCTAAACAAATACAAAGGGATAAACAAAGGGTTTTAATAGTACACCCCTCAGGCTAACATAGATTGCACTGAAAGAATTTACATGTTAGAAGTTATCACCCCCACCATCAATGCTCAACATACTACAAGGACCAGGAACTAAGAAAAAATGCTGCTAAACATTTTCCTGTTAATTAACATACATGCATTCTGACATCAGGGTGAGCACTTAGGGGAGATATTACTGTACTTTATTATTATGACTTAGGTAGTGACCTTGCCATTTTTGAACTAAGTGCTGCTTTGTTCTCAGAATACTCATGAGATAAAAGAGTGGTCTCCAGGAGTGCAGTGCAACCTTTAGAAGATGTCCTCTTTCTTTGGTCCATTTGGCTTCCTTCAGGTATCAGAGAAGCATTCTCTTTGCTTGCCATTTTTAAAAATAGACCTGTAGCTATGATTCATTACTTGAACTTTATTTTTCCATTCATTTTAAAGCCAATAAGCCTGAAGGCCCACATCACACTGTTCTTTGCCCCCCCCAAAAGGCTTCTCAAGAATTAAAGATTAGCATGAATATTCATGACAGTTTAATAGTTTCTCATCCCTGCTTGAAGATATACAATATATCATGTCTTTCTCAAAGTGAAGAGGCATAGCTATGTATTGTTCCCTGTTTTCTCTTTCTGGAAGAAGACAGTTATTACCTCTTTTGCTGACAGACAAATTCCTCTGGAGTGTCTTATGACTTATTTGTGGCTGTGACTCCTTCAGAATAAAGACCTTTTGAGTCCTGACCATACTGTGTCTCAGTCAAGTAGCCTTTTGAAACAAATGCTTCTTTTCAGACACTCAGTAGAGCCAGGATTTTTCCCTGTCTCTGAGTTTCATTACCCACCAATACTTTCTTGACAGTTTCTGTAGCCTTTGTTGTACTACTTTGAACATGCCTGTGGTTCCCAAAGCTCAAAGCAATGCTTGTACCAATCATTTCCTACCTTCATGAGTCAGTAGAGCCTCAAGAGTTACTCAGCTGCCCAAATGTTAGTCAATGGTGTTGAGACTGCTAAATGTAGTAGCTATATCTTCATTCACTGTAATGGAAACTTGGATGAATAGCTCACATTCAGACACATACATTTCACTGTATCTGGAGCTCAATACCAGTCACTGTATAATGCCTCTGAATGCACAAGCCAAAATCATGCAGGTCCATTTCTGTCATGTTACATATCAAGATAATAGCTTGTTTGCCATATGAACAAGGGATGGGAAAGATCTGAGCTGGATGGGATGGAGTTACCTAAACACAGAGTTTCAGTATGTCTTTCAGTACAGAAGCGTATCCTGCCTGTCCTCTGGCTGCTAAGTGAGTATAGTGTAAGACCTCTGTCAACTGGATATCTTGGATATGCTAGAGTATCTCACAGTAGGTACCTACTCGTGTCCTTCTGCACACTCTACTCTTCTTATCTTTCTAAAGCTCCTGAAGAAGAGTAATGTTCTCCTTACCTCACTTCCAGTGTTGTAATTGGCATTCAGGGGATGATTGAGTTGTAACAAAGTAGAGGTGATTGGTGCTGTTCGAAATGTGGTAAAGATGAAATATCAAGTTTCCATCTCTACAGAATCTGTAAGCCAGAAGGGATGTGTGAAAACCTCTCAAACAGCCTCAAGTAGCTACAGCTCCCATCTTAGTGTGTCCACAGGAGAGTGGTCATGTGGGTGTACATGTCTCCAAGACCATCAAGGTCTTACTGAATTCACACATCTAGTATAATGTAGAACAAAATGTTGGAACCCCTTTAATAAAAAAATAATGATAAATCATTCTTAACCTTATTTTACTACCATTATTTCAGAGTTTTCTTGTCTCAGATTGAGAGATTCTCATTTTAGGCATTTTTACATTTTTTTTCTGAAGTAGATCCTATGTTACTATATTCTATTTTATTCTGAATTCTTAAAGAAATGATTTTTACATTCATCCAAGTGTGCTGAAGTTCTCATAAAGGATCATCTGTCAGTTTCGTTAGTGCTGTTTATTTTCTCTTCCAGCTCTTACCTCACCAAATAATTAGCCCTCAAGATACTGTGCTTCTTAATGTTTCTTTTTCAAATAGTGTTTAGTTAGCCTTCTTTCCACATGATAACACAATCACATGGATTGTGAGTCCTGAGAATGTGAATACATTTTAAAGAATAAAGTTTAATGAAATGCAGCAAGAAGTGTGCATGACTCAGATCCACATATCTACTGCTTTTCTCTACTTAGATTTTTTTTTTCACTTTATCCAAAAAAGCAAGTCTGCCTGGTAAATGTGCTTATAAACTCATGCTCCGTGCTGTAGCATGCTTTGGGGGACTCATTCACCTCCATGTTAGTGCACATTGGCCCGCTGAAGTAACATAATGAGAAATTAGGCCTGCTAGTCCTCATTTAGTTTCAGTAATTGGTTGGGCATTGTTTCTATTTCAAAATATCAATTTGCCATTTGGGAGAATGAGAATCCAGATTTCCAGCTGCAGGTAATAGTTCTGAAGACTTCAGATATCCTGCGATACCCTTGGCTGGTGTAAATTGGACTTGCCCCAGGAGAGCCTATAACGCTAAAATGATTTGTTTCAGACGAAGTTTGGCCTATGAAATACATTTCTAGTCTGATAATGAACAGTCTCGGTACCCAAGAGCACATGACATTAGGCCTCTTTCTCCTGCAGATACATTGGGTATGCAATAGGCAGTTTCTAGGAAAAACACTTTGCTTGCCATTTATTGATTTATAGTCCCTATCAACAGGATTATTGTCATGAAGACAGCAAACTGGATTTTTCCCTGTGGGTATCTACTGGTAATTCTGTCTTGAACATCCTTAGCTACCTTTATGACTGCTGCACATAAACTTTCTTTAGTTTTTTCTGTTCCTGATTTTCTACAGATGTTGCATGTGAGATGCTAAAATCAATTTTGTCTATGTTCTATTCAATATCTCTGCATATTTTTGAGGTAGGACAGGAGATGTCATCAATACCGTCAAGGGGAGAGACTTTTTAGCTGCTGAAAACCTTCAACTTTTTTCTCCATCTCCTCCAAAATGCAATTTAAAGTATCCATGTGATTTCAAAGTATTATTTCAATGAATTTTATTGTGACCTTCAATTCCTTACTCCATTTAATTTCTAAGCAGGCACATATGTAAATTCTCCTGTGGCTAAACAATTTTAACAGATGGGAAGCCTGCTTGAAAATTAGGAGGCCGGAGGGCTGGCTGCAGTAGCAATATATGGCAGAGGAAGGGGGGTATCTCTCTTTAACATCACAGCCCGTACTTTAGTGTCAGGATGATGCAATGCAATGGGTGTTAATTAGGAGGGGAGAGTGATACAGTACAACATCAGGCATCCACACATGGATATGTCTTTACAGCATCACACACATTCACTAAATTCACAGTATTAAGCTTGCTGCCTCCTGCCTAACGAGTAAAAAAAAAAAAAAAAAAAAAAAAAAATAAAAGAACAATCACATGCAAACTCTTATTCCTTTTATTTCTGGGTATTACAGTTTCTCTGGATGTTGCAGTCCTGCCCTGATAATGGGAAGGAGAAATGTCACTTTCAAGGGTGTTTTTAGCAAGAGATGCTGGTGATCTTGCACAAAAACACAGAAGGATTTTTGATTATCCATGGAACTGAGTAAAACAAGTGCAATGAACACTGAGCTGGGCAAGTCAAAAGCAGAATTAGCCCAGAAGCATACCCAGCGGGCAGCCAGTGCCATGCACTTCCCTCTGTAAGAGGGATCAGTTGTCTGGCAAGCAGCAGCCTCCAGCTCAGCTTGTAGCTTTGACAGCAGCTGGTGGTGCCCCAGGCCCATGTCCCCTGCAACAACCGGCTCTGAATCTCACATTGTTCAAGCTTGTGGGTAAGCCCCCTGCCAGATCAACTCACAGTGGGCAATAAGAAGGTGTTTAGATGAAAGATTTTGCACTCAGAAAGGCCAATGGCTCGATGGCAATGGCAATGACAAGTTGGTTCAATCTCTTCGCACTGCGATTGTGGCCCCACCTTCTCCTTGAGTGGAATATGCTCCTGATCAGCACAAGCAACCTTGCCTTTTAACATTATGTTTAATAGTGCAGCTCTATTCTGAAAAGTGACAAAGTAAAAATGTCACCTTCTAACTCACCAGATTTGTCATTTTAATGTATTCAGAAGCAGATCTGCTCACTTTAATGACAAAAGGAAGTTTTTACTACTTTTTGCCTGTGTTAACTCTATAGAGCCAATGTAGCCAGAGCATTGGACTAGTTTTTTTTTTCCTTCTCAGCTGTGCGAGAACCATTTATTAACATTCAGTCATGAAGCCAATTGCAAATTATAATTTGCAAATTCTAATTACAATCTCAAATTCACAAAGCAACCGGAGGCAGCAGATGAACAAATTTCAGGGTAGGTTTTATTTACACACAATGATGTTCTCAAAGAAGTCAGGATTTAAACTGTGTAAGTTATGAGGAAGTGGTAAAAAGGAGATTGGCTTTCCAGAATTAGATTGGATTTAAAAGGCTGATAAGTGCCATAATTTTTTATCAGTAGAACATTGAAAAGACCTTAAGATATAAAATAGAGCACTATCATAACACTTCACATGTTTAGCAGTTTTCTTTTCAGAAGAATTGAAATTTAGGCTTGTATTTAGTGACACGCTGAAGAGTACATGCAAATAAGGAATGTGAACCAGCGCTTTCCACTGGGGACTAGAGCTGAGAGGAAGTTTCATATTTCAAAAACAGTTTGAGTCTTCCCTCATGCAACGTGACCTCTTTTTTTTTTTTTTTTTTTTTTTTTTTTTTTTTTTTTTTCTCAAAGTCTTTCCAGACTTGTCTTTCCTCCCCTCTCCTTTTTGGTGAGCTCACAAAGACACATAAATAATCATGGAGCAACTGGAAATCAGTCATATCTCTGACACTGCTTTTGTTCTTCTGCTCATTGTCCTAGCAACTTTCCTTTAATTAATAAATTCTGAAGGGCTCAGAATAGGTGAATGTTGATGTGAGTTTGCAAGACATAACTAGAGGAAGAATTCCTTTAATGGGGCAGGAAGACTGGGGGAGGAGATTGCAAGAATTAATGGGTGATAGAGGGCTGGCTGAACACAATAAACCTCAGACTCGCACAGCCCAATCTCCCTTAAAAGTCTGTGCCTTTTGCTTAGAACCAATGGGCTAACTTTGGGATTTAAGAGGCCCTTGGATTATGTAACAAAACCCCAAAACCACAGTATTTGTACTACGTCTTTTCAATGCCTGCAGACATTCATAATAAAAAGTGCTATAAAAATGTCACTGTGTTGAGACTCTTATGTCCTTTCCAGAAAGATATAAAAAATCCTCTTTGGGAAGATCATGGCTGGGAGTAGTAAACAAATGCTTTAATTGACAACTTTGGGCCCACTAATACTCTCCTAATACTGGCATGGTTGTATTTTTTTGTAAAACAGAAGGCTGGGCAAAACTGTATTTACACTGGGGAGGGATCATTCTTCTTACATGCAATATGGCTTTTCTTTCTCCATTCAACATTTTTCCTGGCACTAAGCTGTGATTACCCTTTGAATCATATCAGTAGATAAAGATATGAATATTGCAAAATAACTCATTGTTATAAAAAAGCTTAGAGTCCGAAAGTCTCATTTATTTTCAATGTACATTTTTTATATCCAATATTATTTTATTGCCACTTATATTAAAATGTCAACCAAGTGATGCTGCAATCAAGTGATTGTCAGGTCCTGTTTTACAATGCTTTCTGTACAAATATGTGTCATTTTAACAATAAGAAAGCTATTCTCTGCAAAGAGTCATCATAGGGGAATGTCTTCACTTTGTAGAGGGAGTTATTTTCCCCCAGTTAGAAGGGGACTCTGTTCTGAGGTTTTGGAGCTCTAAGCAACCACATAGGTGCTACAATTACAATGATCTTCTATACCTGTAGAATATAAAAGTGATTTGATTCATAATCCTTTTCACTTTGATGGAACCACTGGGAAGTGCTGTTCAGTGCAAATCATAACTCAGGTAGTTAAAGGAAAAGCCAGAGAATGTGAGAGACTGGACATAACACAAAGTAAAGGAGAGATGACATAAAAGTCTCATACTGAATGACATACGAGACAGAGCCCTTTGCTGAATTTGATTCTTGTCATGACTTGGGGTTAAGCATCTGCTTAGTCTTGTGATGGGATGGCTTGAAGCACCGTCCAATAGACCATGGCTATCTTTTCATTTAATTCTATGGGTGATGGATCACGTTCTTATTGAGCACAGGGTATGATTTATTAGGGGCTACAGGATTTTTACAACCCCAGGTTTGTACATTCATTACTTGAACTACATTGGGCAATGAAAATAACTCTCCTCTGTTTACAGCTATTACAAGGTAGAAATGGGCAAACCTTGAAAAACTCTGTCATGTCTCCTTCCCTGACCAAGTAAACCAAGCTTCTAGGTGTCTAGACAGAATTCTCCTTTCCGTGTACTATAGTTGATTGGGACTGTTCTTACTAAGACTTCACAGGTTAAACAAAGCAAACCATTCATTACTAAAATGCTTTTTTCTTTTTCTTTTTTCTCCTAAATATGTGATTTAAAAGGCAAGTACTTCACAGTTGTTCACAGATGTTGAGGATGTCAGTAAGCGTGGAAGTCAGGGTCTTTCCTTTTGCTTTTGGGCCCAGAACTTTTGGACCTATAATTGCATAATGGCCCAGCTTCACCAGAGAAGAGGGCTGTTGTCTCATGCCATGCTTTCCTGGAAACTGTGGATTTCCTTGAGATACCTAACTATCACAGGGAGTGAGGGCTGTGTGTGAACTCTCTTGGGTACTTTTCTAGAACTCTCCCAGGTCCATGACTTTGCAACACGAACATTCAGAACATCCAAAAGGGACAATAAAAAGATATGGCAACAAAAAAATCTTCAAACCTTTTTACCGTTTCTAATCCCTCTCTCCTTAGCAGCACAGCCATTTCATGCAGGATTTTTGACACTGCTATAAGGACTGTGAGAATGTTTACAGAGACACAAGGGGGCTTGTCCTCAAGAACTATTCAACAAAAGTCCAATTAAATTTCTTGACAGCTGTTAAACCTGCTCAGAACAATTTTGAGTACACTTATTATTCATTAGGGAATCAGCTAATACCAGGATGAAGAAAATGCAACAACGTATTTGTTTTCCAAGTCATGTTTTTAACAGCAAATGACAAAGCCAGGCAACAGTGTCCCTGTTGCATGAATTGATGAAAGTTAGGTGTTTATGGCAGGTGAAAAAGCAGAAAGAGTACAAGCTTCATTTCCCATAGACTTGGCTGCAGACTAGCCTGCAAGGCTAAATATCAGGTTGTTTTCATTCAATCAACATCCAGCAGCAGTCGGAAATTGAATTCCACAAAAGATTTCTTTGGGGTATATAACCCTTATGCACCCTCAGGTGCCGCATTTACAAGGTAAACATGGGAAGAAAGTCTGTCAAAAAGAAAGAGAAGGATAAGGCAAGTCATCTCCTTAAGCTGAAGATATTTGTATTTATTGGTGTAATTGGATACATCCTTATTGCGGTAATGAACATAAAATCATTAAGAAGTTCTATCAATTCTATATCAATTCTATTGAAAGCTTTGCACATTAGGAAAAAAAAAAAACTTTTACGTACTTAATATTGCGTATCCCCCTTTGGCTTCTTGTCCAGATTTTGGCTAAGCACCTCTCTACTACATCCTCAGCTAGGTATCTCTTTATTACCACCAGATCATATGAACAATATTTATGACCATAACCAATAGATCATAGGGTGGTAACTAGATTGGTTAGGTGAATATTTCACTTTCATGGAGATAAGGTGACCAAAGGAGGCATTTCTATTTGTAGCATGGACCACATCCATGGAATGTTAGGTTGCATCATTCATTCTAATGCCCCAACAACTGCTCTATTTCACTGCACGCTTAATTTAGAAGAAGATGGAGAAATCTATCATTATAATTTTCTCTGCCATAAGGCTCTCTCTTCCTCCTCACAACATCATCTGACACTTCATCTACCTGAGGCTGGGAGGCTGAGCAGGATTTCATCCAGGGATAGGGTGAGCATAGATGCAGCTTCTCTTTCTATTCGTAATCCAGGAGAAAGGTCCATAACTGCCATTTTAGAGGGGCTGACAAATCCTGAAAATAATCCAGTAACCAGGCCACTACTCAATGACCATCTTCTGAAACACTTTCCTTATGTGAAGCAGCAACCAGTTGATGGGGAGCTTCATGCATTAGTGGGACTTGGGAGGTGCTCAGGCTCTCACCTCTTGTGACTGCAACAAGGCAAGTTAAAGGGTGGGGGTACTGCTGTATACTCTGATTTTGTTTTGGAAAAGCTCTTGTGCATGAAAATACTTTGAGAATAACACTAGATGAAGCAGTTGTGATGCAATAAACTTTAGAAAGTTTGATTGGAAAGTAAACTTTATGTATCCTTTTTTTCTCTATGTAAAATTTTGGAGAACAGTAAAATTAAAAGGGTTGGAAGCTGCATTGCTTTTGGCAGATTATAAGTACAGTACCTATATATGTATATAAAAATGTAGATATAGGCCGTGAGTATTTTCCAGTGATACCTTCATCTTATTCTCACATCCCATTCCTGTCTCTGAGAAAGCCCTTCAGGAGTCATGCACATTTGAATATTTGCCTCTCTATTGTGATTCTTATTAAAGATACAGATTATTGACAATGACATTTTTTTCCCAGTATAGACACCTCACCACTAAAAATTGGACTGACACCAACAGATAGTAGTGATCATTTTTAACTGCTTCAGTGCTCAGTGCTGTTCAAGTCAGGGACACAAAATGAAAGGCTCCACCACCCCTTACCAGTCACCTAAAACATACACTCTCCCTGAATATATTTAATTCTTCAACACCGATTAAAATAGCTTCATTAAAAAATGTATTCAAGGGCCCTGGAGTTTTAGCCTCTGATGCTTTTTATGTAGGCCAAAGAGTGCTTGTTTTACAGGATTGAAGGAGATTAATCAGCAAATTGGCTGCAACTTCCTTCAGAAACAAAATGCTGATTTTTAACTACAGTATTTTAATGGTATCTCCAAGCCTGAGACCTGATTTTGTGGCATTCAGCATGTGACTCATGTTCTCTTATAACTTTGAATTATGCATTTTATCTTCTTATTTGAGTTTTTACGCACAAAGAGCTCAGTCACTCTTGAATAAAACCAACCAGGATATTTCTAAGGCTCTTTTGGTTTGGTTTCATTTCTTACTGTACCTAAAAAGGCATTTATTCAGTTATTCTTCATGACTCAGAAACCCACATTCCAGCCCCAGACTGACAACTTGTGTTTGGCTGAGCACCTCCCATAGCCTTGCAAACTGCCCCGCCAAGTCAACTGTTTTGGAGTCTGTCCATTTCCCTCTCCAATTTTTGTTTCTTTTGAGATTTCAGAGTCTTTACTTTCCTCCTGGGGTGCATTTTTTGAATACTTATCCACCAGGTAACCTATCTGCTGATCCACTATGCCACCTCTTTATGCTGCCACAACTTGTGCACAGACCTTTCTGCATGTGAATCTCTGGCAGACAAGTTGCTTCAGTATTTTTATTTTAATAAATCTCATTTCAGTTGTTTGACTTATTCACTCCTCTTGCTATTTATAGGGCTACAGGATAATACAGTTTGCACGGGACCTCAGTTTTCACTGAGCACCTGCTCCTAGCACAGTCAGCTACAAACTCAGCGACCACTCACCAGACACCACTTCGATGACTCTGGCTCCATCTTCACTGTAGGTGCTGGGGGGTGTTGCTGTGACCTCCCAAAATATCTGTTCTCCAAGCTGCACAAGGCCAGCTCCCTCGAGTTCTCATTATGGGGCAAGCACTCCATCCCCCTACCATTATAGTAACCTCTGATGAATTCCCCCCCAGATTATAAGTGTCTTTCCTGAACTGGAGGGCCCAAAACTGGATTCAGTATCCTAGATGTGGTCTAAGAAGTCCTGAGCAGAGGGGGCAATGACTTCCAGCCCTACTGCTAGCTCATCCCTACCTCCCCATCTTCCAACCCCACGGGACACCTTCAGCAGAGCTTCCCCACAGCAGAGCCACTCAGTTCTCAGTCTATTGCTGCAAGTGGTTCTTTCTGCCCAAGGTCAAGGCTTTCCATTTTTCCTTATGGAATTTCAGGAGGTTGCTTTGGGCCCATTCCTCCAGGCTGCCCAGGTCCCTCTGGCATCCCTGCCATTGAGCACATTGCACCCACACTTGTACATAGTCAGCAGCAAACTTTCCTCTGCTTTCCCAAGCAGTCTCTTCTCTCTTTTCCCCCTCTTCTTAGATCCCATTTGTTTTTAGGTTACCTGCTTACTAAGCACAAGGTAAATTACACTCTGCTGCATTGTTAGAGCCGACAAGCAGAACTCTGCCTGTTTTAATCCAGATCACACTCTTTCTGACACAATCCTTTCTCATTCATAACATCCAACCACAGGGACCTGGAGAATGTAATTTTTCTCACTGCTGCAACAAGGCGTTTTTCTAACAGCTATGTAAAACCTTAATTAAAGCTTACAGGAGCAGGGAATGCAGCAGTGTACTTTTGTAATGCATCAGTAAGACCAAATGCCAGCTCTTTCAGTGCCAGCTGATTAGTCTAATCTCAGGCAAACCAGCTAGTAAAACTGTGCTATGAGAGTACTTCCAAACTGGATTCCTTTCTCTGATATGCAAATTGTTCTTTAAAACTTCCAAAATGCTATTTTTATTTAAATTAGTAGATTTTTTTAATGAGCAGGTTTTTATTGATGTTCATTAATATGCATCTTAAGCATTGATAGTTCTCAGATCAGCATGGTACACAGGTGCTGACACTTTTAAAGGAAGAGCTGGTAATCCTATAGTTGCTTTAAGTTATTGTTTTGGATCAATGGATCATTAATTTTGAACACTTTAATATATGTAAAGCTCCCTGAAAATGCAAAGACCAAAGCTCAATTAGTGTTCTGCATTTTGCTGTTCACCTAAAGGAAAAAAGAAAAATGTAGAGGTCACTGTTATAAAAATACATGCAGAGTATATTTTGCAGCTCAAATATGTGTCAGCAAGTATTTATGAATCAAAACAAGATAACACCAAATAGATGACACTAAAAATGTCAATGAATACATTAGAATGGAAATACACCTCCTATTTGTTTGTCAGCCAAATACTAAACCAGGACTAATGTTTTTCCTTTGCCAACCTTGTGTGGCTTTTTCAAGCCTGTGATTAGCATTAAGGAGAAAATCATGTGTTCTATGTGCCTGTAAATATTCACATATCCCATTTCCCTCAGCTGCTCTTTTGTGCCCTGACTGAGATTTATGGACGTTCACCTGAAAAGCAAATGCCTGGCTGTCATTACTCATGTCTGAATGCCAGCTGCAGAGCAAGGAGAAGCCAAGGCTCTGGAAATAAGCAACACTCAGGGAAAGTTTCAGCAAGCACCCAGGTATTATACTTCTGACAGCTGCCTTTTGATGACAAGGCTGTTCCTTTCCTGAAGGCACCAACTGAAGAGCGAGATCAACATCAGGCTCAGGATCTATCTGTGTCTTTTCTCCAGACACCACATAATAGTTGTCTTGGCAATGTTCAAAATAGAACTAAAGATAGAAGAATACCAACAAGAAGATACTAAGGACAGCACTGAAGGCATCACATAGAAATATAATTCCTGTTTATTTATCAGCCACATCCAGAACCAGGTCTATTGTCCTCGTTTTCCAAGCATCACTCAACGTCATACATTTTTGGCAATCAAGTTGTTCAATGTTCTCTGCTTGTTCTCTTCAGGAGATAAGAATTCACAGGCTGGCATCGCTTTAGCTGAGTCCATTTTATTGGAGCATATTTAGCTTCCCAAGACTTCATTCACAACCTCAAATTAGAATAATTTAGGGTTATTTATCATAGGTGTCTGTTGGATGCCTAGCCAGTTCCACCAGCTAGAGGCAGGCTGGGAAACAGGACAACAACAGCCTTCACTTTTCTCTTTCTACTTAGCTTTGGCCATAGCTAAGCAGTGATGCATGTTGGCTCTGCCACTTAATTAACAGATGTATTTCATGTCAATAATCCTCCATGTTTTTTGTTTTTTTCCCCAGGAAAAAAAAATACTGAAATCCAACAAAAATCTTTATTTCAATATGCAAGGGTCCATTCTCATATCTTCACTTATAAAGCACATATCTAGAGTAGTAAAAATACAGCCTGCACTGAAAGCAAACATACCTAAATTACGATGGAGGTCCTCAGGCGCTATCCTAATTGGTATCACAACAGTATTGTACCAGATAAATGTAAATATTTAAGTAAGGCTTTGTATGGAAACAACTATACAAAAAGACAGAAGGAATCCTAAGCTCTTAACAGCCCAGAACAGATCTATTTCATGTGCTGCCTGGATTTGCTCTTCCTGTGACTGCTTAAAAAAAAAAAAAAAACACGTGATTAGCATGACAAGTCTTACTTCAGATGGTGTAAGAATTACTTGTAAGACCTGAGACATTCTCATGCAAGTACAGATAATGCACACAGGGACCCTATTTTTCAGGTCTCTGGGTTTTTCAGACTGAAAGTGCACCACACTTATCAGATCCTTTTCCATTTACAGCATGAATCGCTCCCCTCAGCTTGTAGTCTTCTGCAGATCTTTTTTTTTTTTTTTTTTTTAAATTATTTTTTAAAATCAATTCACTGCAAACTCTCCTTCTATTTCAAGAGAAAAGAAAGAAGACTGAGAGAAAAGAAGGATAGTCAGAGGATGCCACACTGCTCTCTTCACTAGGACATTCTCTCACCACTCCATCTGGAACAAGCAATCTAACCAGTAATGGATTTTGTAATCAGGATGCCCCGCATGGCATTGTAGTCTGGCCTCTGTCTAACAAAGTCATTTAATGCCTTGTGAGTTAGTTAACCCTTGTGTAAAATAAGCCCAAATGTATAGATTTTCCAGTACCTCACAGAGAAGAAATTAAGTGAATTTATATTTGCCAGACTGCCTTAAGATATTTACAAGAACATACTCAGCAAACAATTATCACAGAATTATCAGTCATGTTTTCAATGTAGTCATACATGATGTGAAAAACACTTTATGTAATGCTTAATGACTATTTTGAGGATCTTTTAATATCTCTTGTCTCCAGTACCAAGGAAACTGATCACCAAGAATATTTATTGAAGTTAACTGCAAAAAATGATGCTACGAGGTAGAGAAGATATTTTATCCCAGTTTAAAAAAAAAAAAAAAAAAGGTGGGGGGGGAGTCTGTCTTGCAGACAAACTAACATAAACCTTGCTGCAGCACACTGGAGATGAGAAGGCAGAAGAGGGAACAGAAATTTAGGGTAGAAGTCATCTCAACACTTCAGCAATCTAAACATTAAATATCCAATTTAAAAATCATCTTTAAGAGAGTAAGAGATACATTTCCCAAGCAGAGTACATCACATACTAAAATAAGTGGCTAAGGCACACTGCCCTCTGAAGGTGCCTCTCCCTACTGATGGTGACATGAGCTCAGGTAGCCTTCTGACAGCTGAAGCCCAAAGTCCTACCTTCATCGGTGCTCCTGCTTCCTAGGTATCTACAGGGGTACCTAACTATTTGGCTGTCCTTGCTTGTGCAGCCTAGGTCATTTTCCCAGGCAGTTTATCCCCCCTTTCTATCCCTCCCCCTGCTCCCCCCTCCTCCCCCCCCCAATAAAAAAAAAAGATAAAAATAAAAACAGTAACAAAGTCACTGCTAGTCATTATGTTCTATTTTTAAAACAAAAATATTTTGTTAATCAGGATACAATATATCATTGCACTGAAGAAGCAAACGTTTTTGAGCAAACCCAACATAAAATGACTTTCCCTGGCAGGAAAGGTGGCAGATTAAACGATTCCAGTCTGTAGTCTCCTCTAGGGAGACCCATGACATTCATTCTTCTTTTTTCATTATTTTATTATTCTTTTATTATTATTTTAAGGGGGCAGATTATACTAGCCACAAGAAAAGACCAGCACTGAAATTGCAAGCCATATAGATCACAGACCTCTGCTCCCACACAGGGGGAACTCAAGCAGAGTCAAAATATTGTTGCTTCAGTTGCATCAGCCTTTCACTTATGGCCTGAGTCCTGAAGGGAGACAAGGAGTCATGCTGTTCTGCTTGCTCAGGCAGAGGAAAACAAAATCTGTTATGAAATAATAAATGCAGTTAGTAAATGCAGTATGAAAAATCTAATGCCAGTCTAATCACTTGCAAATCTTGGTGTTAAGAGGGAAAAATGCCTGTGCTGCTCAGTGACAAAAACCAAGACTGAAGCCAAGTGGGGAAGAGGAATAGAAATGCTTTAATATGGCTATTTTTTCTTTTTTCTTCTTCTTTTTTTTTTTTTTCCTTCCATTCCAAAGTCTTGGTTCCAAAAACTGCTTCACATCTGCATCAGTAAGAAGTGCCATGCAACTGGAGTGAACCTGCAAACTTCACAGGCACCGAGGGTCTGGACACTCTGTTTTGTTGCAGGGAGCAGTATTTCAGGTAGCTCTACTCTCATCCCATGGGCCAACTGTCCAAAACTGGCTGGAACATTCTAAAGGTTTTCATGAAGTCCCTCATTTTGTTCAGTTCAATCAAATGAACAAAAGTTCAGTTGCTCAGAGACTGTTCCATGACCCAAAGCAGGGTACACAGTGACAAATGGGAGGTTTGCTTCAAAGCGTGCCCCTAGCCTGTGCTAGAGTACTGATCTAGATTCACCAGGCACTGTTTCCAAGGACTTCCTGGTCAAAAAATAAAAAATAAAAACATAAAAACATAAAAACCTGCATGGCTGGGCAGTTGACTCTCTGTGGCTTAGTCTATGGTACTGAAATTAGATTGTCAAAACCACCTAACATAGTTGCAGCTCACATGTGAAAAAGGACCTATTTTCCTGGCAGCATTACATCATACTTCACATATACCAGCCTTTATATTGGCACCTTTTACCAGAATATACTGTCTACAAATTGCATTTTGCACAATCCTTGCTAATGGAGCTACTTCAGCAAGAATTTTTCATCTAGACATTTCATAAATTCTGTGAAGTCTACTCCATCCTGAACTAAGTAAAACAAAATGTTCAGGAAGGGACCAGAATACCTAAACCTTCCCCTGGTGGACCAGAATGCTTTTCCTAAGCACATTTGATTCCAGCAAAATAACTCTGTCCTCACACACTAAGTGTCCGCTCCACATCAGTCTTAGCTGCACTAATCGGATATTTGTGTGAGCTAGAATCTGCTTCAAGTAATGATTAAATAATCATGGAAAGAATGTGGTCCTACTGTGAGAAACCTTTAATCCTCCTCCTTCCTGCGTCCTCCCCAAAATGCAGGTGCCCACAATAACATTGTGCAAACCTTTAAATACCTTTCCTGTGACCTTTTGTGCTCTTCAGCCTCCTTTGGTACACAAGTGATTCCCTGTGCTGCATTACACAGAAATTTACTTTATGTTCCTCATAGTGTCAGGTTACCAGAGAAGAAGACAACAAATCTGTTTTGATATTTGAGGTCCTGATCCAGAAAAAAAAAAAAAAAAAAAAAAAAAAGGATACATGAAAATAAAGTTCTGAAAGGCCAGGGCTTCTGGCTCTTGAGGTGAACCCCAGAGCTGAGATTTAACTTCAAAAGACAGTTGTAAAAAAGACATGATGCCTTCAGTAGCAGATCCCTAAGCCTTGCTATTAGGAAACACTATGACAGAAGGTCTTAAAGCCTGTTTCTCAACAGTTTAACTGAGACAAGACTATAAGAAGATATCTTCTTATGTATTTTCCATGTATATATGTATACACAGACACACACACACATGTATGTACACTCTGGAGCCACAGCACAATGTCCTGCTCACAGAACAGTCTTTGCAAGGATGGGGTCAGAGACCCTTCTTTGCAGTTAGCAGAACTGGAGGTGCCAAGGTGAGGAAGTAGATAGTAGGAAACCAAGGTTTACCTCCTTCTTCAGGTGGTGGTTACAAATGACACATTCTAGTAGCATCTTCTAAGTTGATAAGCAAGCAAGCTAATATGGATGTGTTTGGTGCCTGTGCTTCTTTTCTTGACTTAATCATACTACATAGCAAAACTCTTCAGACTCTCTGGGCAAAATCACAGACAATGTGCAGTTTGGAAAGTGTGATAGTCAGGGTCCCTACCTGTTACATACTCTGATCATAATACCAAGATGCTTTCTGGTGTTTTACCCAAGTGAATAAAGAGCCTGATAACAAGTACTTCATCTGCCCTGGAGATGCACATCTCCATAAGGTAACACAGTTGCAGAGGAAGACCAATCCCTATTCTTGTCCTTCTGGCTCATGAACCTTGCATTTCTGTCTCTGCACATCCTGGCACAGCAGCCTTGCCCATCACCTGCACAGCCGCACAGAGCTGTGCTGAATTCAGGGATGTAGAGCCAAGCTTGCTGAATGGCAGTGCTGGTGGCCCTGGCCTCCTGAGAGATGCCTCAGGCGTCACTGTGCAGAGGGAGACCTCCTTAGTCAGCTGTGTGCTTGAGACTGAACTGTGAAGTTCTCGGAGAGAAATAAACAGCTGGATGCTTAGCTCAAACTAAGTGGTAACATTTCCAGTCTTGCACAGGAGCATAACTTTGTGCACTTGAGAATATTTTGTCACTAAACCTCAGATCTTTCAGCTGCTTAAGCAAGCTAAACACTATGGGGAGAGAAAGAAGTGCTCTCTTGTAGAAAATTACATGTAAGCTGCATCTGAAGTTCTTAAATACTGTTTCATTCCCAGAGTCCTTGAAAGTGAAACTGGGCAGAGAGCAGCAGCATAAGACTTTTGCAATCAATTTCCCAACTGTGTCTTGATCCCATTTTACACGTCAACATCCTGTTCCAGGCCAAGCCTAACTTCTGAAGAGCAGAAAGGCCTGGAAAAAAAAAAAAAAAAAAAAAAAAAAGTTATCATCAGCCTTCTTCTTCTGGAATGATCGGATGAAGGTCACGCATGTTCCAGGTGCTTCTGATCTAGTGACACATGAGCATATTGGGATATAGAGACATCAGTTCTGTAGTTACTGAACAAAATCTGGCTGGCTAGTTGTCTGCACAGAATAAAACTGTGAAGTTGGTAATACAATAAAATGCTTTGAAATCTAGAGTTGTGTGAAGCAAAGAATTTTGTTTCCTGTCCAACCTTCACCACCCTTTTATTTTCTCCAGATGGCTCTAATTTTGGCCCTGAGTCTAGTTCCTCTTCTGGCTGTCACTGCAACAGTTGAACTACACTCAGGAGGTCAGGCTGGACTGCCAGACTGTCTGGCACCAATGCTCTGTGGAGAACTGTACCTGGCACCTTTTTACTTTGGAGAGATCAGGATGCTCTACAAAATGCTGTACTGCTGCCATTTCAGAGAGGAGGAATACCCACATGG
Source organism: Oxyura jamaicensis (assembly GCF_011077185.1). Taxonomy (NCBI): domain Eukaryota; kingdom Metazoa; phylum Chordata; class Aves; order Anseriformes; family Anatidae; genus Oxyura; species Oxyura jamaicensis. The sequence goes on from NC_048893.1 coordinate 180,965,089, forward strand.
CCTCTGAACAGTTCCACTTAACAATGCACCATGGGGCAACCCAATGACAGGTGTAATAAACAGCTGCAGGACCAAAAGTCCAGTGGTACTGAGAACATGCAGGAGCTTATATGAAATCTTGCATCAATACAGATGGCAAACACGTGGGCAGTAACCCAAATTTATCACCTCATTGATCTGAGAACTATATTTGAGTCTGGCAGAGTTACCACCCTGAATGGCCTCTCTTAGGGTTTATGCAGTAGTCTATTGTTTCACCAGCTTAGAGAACTGGGCTTCATTTTTTGAAGGTTTGAGGTCTGAACTGGCAGTACACACTTGACTTCAACTCCAGGTAATTCTTACTCCTCGGAACTAATCAAATTCCTACCTGCTTTATGGGAGAAGATCACACCTTGTATTTTGTTCCGGCCCTTTCATAAGTGAAGAAGCAAAAAGGGGCTGCTTCAGACTGTGGCGGTTACATTTTTTGTTCTTTAAATCCAAGAGACTGGTTGAATCACCAGGAAATTATCACTCATGCAGCAGGGGTGCATACATTCATTTTGGGGGCATCTGTGAGATTCAGGCAGCAGAGGGCACTCACATGTGAAAGTTTCCATAACCCTCCATAGGCAAAGATTAAAAAGACTAATATGAAGATATCCTTAAATAACTCTCTGATATGGTTGATGGGAGACAGTCCAGTCTGTGTGCCTCATGTAGATACACAACACTTGAAAAATATAAATGAAATGCATTTAACCAGGTAGCTGGAGAAACTGGTTTTAAAATATCTGTATTGTTCATTCTACTAATTTTATACGCAAAATGAAGTTATTTTAAATTAGTTTCTGATGAAAGCATAAACAAAGCTTAGAACCAAATGGTGAATTATAATGATCTACTGAATGGAGAAATCTGCTCAGTACATTTTAATAATCAAGCAGTTGGAGAAAAAAACATTTACCTTGGGTCTTTGAAAGTAAGGTGGTCTCCAATAGAATATTAAAGTTCCTGAACTGGTTTGCACTGAGAATGCAAACAGACAGAACAGCATCAAGTAAATTCTCCTTTCTCTCTCCACTTCTCTTTTCCTGAGGAGGATACCAAGCTACCCAGATTTCTGTAAACGTGACTTTCATCACTAACATACCTAAAAACTGTTAACTGAAAATGACAACACCTGGTTTGTATGAATTTTCTTAGACACGTGCCTTTTTCACCATGAATAGAAAGCATTTGCATTACCAGAAAACAGGAACTACACTTTTCTAATATGCTTCTGAGTCTCTGAGAATGCAGTACAGCAAGAAGACTAATTGATCTCATCCAACTTTGGATATCCAGGTAATAAACACGAACATCTGACCCAACAGAGAGCTCCTTTGGTAAGGAGGGAAATAGATACTTTCAGAGCGTGACTTGGCAGCTACTTTAAGACAAGATGAACAGCACCTTAGAAGCTCTTGTTTCCTTCCATGAGCAAAAAGAAACTCTAGATGATAAGCTCAGGTACACATGTCCACACTAGACGTCTGCAGATAGTCAATCAAGTCCGCACTAGGTGAATTGTGGCATGCATCCCTGGGTGAAGCATGGTGAAAATTATGAAAAAAAAAAAAAAAAAAAAAATGCTACTCATTACCCCATTATGAGCTCAGAAACGGATCAATGAGTTATTTTCTTCTGCTGCTTTTTCCTGCTTTGTACTTTAAGGCCAGTACCTTGTGAGCATTAGCACAGGTGGTAGGCTTTTGTATTTTGAGTAATCCATAGATTTCAAAAGCAAAAGTGCATATATGTATATGCTTTAGTATGAGTAAGGCCTACACTGCAAGTTATTTTACTATTGCCATGACAGTCTAATTACAGAAAATGGGCACTGACTCTGCAGTTTCTGTTGAAAAGCTGAAATAAGGGTAAGGAAACAAGAAAGAATTTAGGTACTCTAAAGGACTTGTCTGTAGTCTCTATTTACCTTCTCCCAGTTAATTTCTGTCATCTTTCTCAGTAAAATTAGTCTAAATAGTTGTAAAACCAGATTAAACCTCTTACATGGACACTGTTATTCAGAAAGAAACACAATTTAATTTAATTTTATTCTTAAATTCAAAGGGAAGTAAATTATAGTAATTGAAAGTGTGTTTCATTTTGCATAGTTGTTTCCACTGGCATGAAGGATTACTGTAACTTCAGTAATCAATTTCAAAATCACTATGTTTAATTCAGATCATTTTCCCTCAGCAACAAAATGTAGACAAACACAAAATTGGACTTATTTGTTCTAGTGTATAAGCCCCTAAGAATAGGTTAAGAATATTCTTCAAGAAATCAGATTAATTGTCAAAAAAGAGTCAAATTCAGTTGCCAGAGAACCACAAGATGAAATGCAATGGTTCTTAATTAGCCACTAAAAACATCCAGTATTATTAGGCAAGCCGTGGTTTTACCAGCAGTCTGCTGACACAGCGCACTGTTGTGCAATACCAGGGTGGTATAAAACATCATTTTAAAGCAACGTGATTACACCGGATTTGGGTGACCTGATTCTGCAGGACTCAAAAAGGCCAGTTTGCTGAGCTCTTCTCCAAACACATCCCGTCTTGTAGGTCACAGATTAAACTTTGATACTAGCTTAGGTTTTAGAACAGCTTTAGCATTCCAAAAATATTGTTGCAGGCATGGAATTGAACCGTTAATTTGGCAGGATATCGTTCTTTTCACTAGCACTATGACATATGGGGGTGGAGGAGGAGGAGAGATGGGAGGGAAAGGTGGTTGTTTTGCATCCCTCCTCAGCTCTATCTCTTTTTAACACAGTCATCCATTGCAATCACTCATTGAATAAACTTGGCAGTCACGGAAGCCAGATGTCAAAACCTGGCTTTGACTGTAAATCTGTAACACAAGCATTTGGCTGTGCCATTGCCTTATTCCTGGGCAGTCCTTTTTTTTTTTTTTTTTTTTTTTTAATGGTGAAGCTGTTGAGTTAGCCTCATTGTCTCTTCATATTCAATTCAATTATTTGCAATATAGCCATTTTGTCATGGAAAATTCCAAGAAGAGGCCAAGAATCTGTAACCCTATCCTTTGTTTTGTTTTGGTTTGGTTTGGTTTAATTTTCTGTACTAGTAGGGGTCAAATAATATATTGTTAATTAGCTGCTTCCTTAGTAATCTAAAGTCACTAATCCTGGTATTGGATCCATATACCTCAGCCTGTAAGGAATCCAGACTGATCACCCCAGTCTGCTTCTGTGTTTGCAAAACTCTTATGGATGCCTATAAAGTGTAAAGAAATGTCACAGTAAGTTGTGTATTAATAGGGTCAGGCTCGGAGATGGCTATATATCAAAGCTAATATGAATATATATATATATATTTGAGAATGTGAAAGCATTCCTCTGAAGTGCTGCTGTATTCAACAGCTGAAGCCATGTGCCAGAGCTTGCCACCTTCTGTGGGGAGTCTAAGTTTTCTTATGCAAACTCTTCCGCATGAACAGGGACAGATGAGCTGGGCCCATAATAAAAGGGTTTGAAGTCTGATTCCTTTTATGGAAAGAGCAATCTGCTAACCAATAGATCTGAGATGTATCTATGGAGCTATATTTTGCTGCCCAGTGATGGGGGAGGGATGTGGGAGATGTGTCATCATTCCAGCTCTTATAAAAGAAAAATGAAAGCTATTAGTTGGCGAAAGAAAATGCCATTATTAAAAAGAATGAAGGCTGCAAGGAAAAAAAAAAAAAAAAAAAAAAAAAAAAAAAAAAAAACAATTGAAAGCAAATGCATTCTGGTATTGTTTTTAAATATTCATTTCTACAAACTGAAGATACTTTTCATTTTTATTGACTAAAGGTGCTTCACATTAATATATTATTTCTTGCCCTGCTTGGGATATTAATATTGTGATTACCCTTGAAAAAGTATTACCATTGGTGATTTATGCAAAACTCAGCCACTTCTAAGACTCTATCAGTTTGAATTAAAAGAAGCAATGGAGGAAGTATGCTGCTATCATGTAAGCTGTAGATCATCATTATTTTCAGTAGTTGGTATGGTCAGTGTACTTAAAGCATTACTTCAGTCAGTGTTCTGGAACCATTCCTTTCCTCAAGGAACAAATCACCAAGGGAGAAAAAACTTTGAGATTTGGCTCCACGGTCTTAGATTTAGGACTATAATAATCCCATGAAGTAATGTGTTTCATCTGCTGTGCTTTGTTTAGATTCAGCATTTCAGGCCAACCCTTTTATATTTTAACTGTTAATGGCTGAGCTGGCCAGAAAGTGTCTTTAATAGATACAATTTTCTGATTGTGTTAAGCTCTATATGATCCATCTCCTTACACTCTGTGCTGCTGGATTTAATCATAACGTATTCGTACCCACTGAAACTGAGTTACTGCAAATGCTCAATAGGCTCATTTATCTCAATGACTTAAGATATCTGGAGGTCAGAGGGTGTCACGGTGAATCCCAAGGATCCTGTTTCTCTAATTACTAATTTGGCTATGGTCATTTTAAATCTCATCTAGAGTTGGCAGCTCCTTCTGAAACCTATTCCAGAGCCTGTCAGAGCTTGCTTTCCTGGTCAGCAAGGGGCTGTTCTGCTTTCCTGGACAACAAGAGGCCAGACCATGATGCCTGATATTACTGGCAGCTTTGCTTTAGTCTATCCAAAATATGGACTACCTTGCTGTCTTAAACTGGGATATATGATATATGAATCTTTGCTCCCATCTGCCTAACCTGTCAGGGAGCCTATGGCTACCATGCAGTATTTACCATTTGATCTCCAGAACTGGGACATTTTTGAGATGGAGGCTGTGGTGGCAGCAGCTGGTAAAAAGTGATGCTTTCACATGGCAGGGCTCTTGACAGCATTAAGCAGATGTTTTTCATTTGTAAAAAGAACATTTGTAAAAAGAACATTTCTCTGTTCTCTTCCTGGCTGTGGTCAGTCCTACTGTAAGTCACATGGAAGTTGTAGTATAGAGACAACACAACAGTGGTGATGCCAAGGAACAAAGTGAAGTTTATTCTGTTTTCTTTTCTATCCCAGTGTAAATGAAAAAAGGGAGATCCTGAGATACCCCACCATAAATCTCACTATTTTTCCTCCACAGGAAATACAGTACACAAAATAATATGAGGCCACATTTGTCATCGGTGATGGCCCATCCCTCAAGTGTCTTTTCCCCTCGAGTCCTGTTTGGTTTTTTGTTTTTTGTGCTTTTTTCACTGAATCAAAGAATCACCTAGGTTGGAAGAGACTTCCAAGATCACTGAGTCCAACCTCTGACCTAATACTAACAATACTGACCTAATACTAATAATACTAACTACACCATATCACTAAGCTCTACAACTAAATATCTTTAAAAGACCTCCAGGGATGGTGACTCAACCACTTCCCTGGGCAGCCTGTTCTAACGCCTAACAAGCATTTGCTCCACACTGTAGCTACTGAGACATTCCAGTGTGAAAGTGCTTATCACAAACCTGAGTTAAAGAATCCAGGTTCCTGTATGATATCTAGGAAAACTAATCAGTTTAGAAAGGGAGTCACAGTAGCCAGCATGCTGTGTGAAGAACACTTAGTCCAACCAGGGGAAACATAAGAAACAGGGTTACAGAAATCTTGTCCTTCTCTTGTCTTTAAGGTACATAGCTGCATTTTAACTTACTTGGTTGAGAGTTGGTTTTACAGATTAAAATCACTGTAAAAACAGTGCTATCTCTTAGAAGACAATGCTAGAAGACAATGCAATTCATTTCTTGCACAGAAATCAATGAAAGAGATACTTTGTTCAGGAAGTGAATGGCCTAGGTTCCCTACAGCCTGGAAGGGTTCAAACTCACTAACTCAGGTAAGAACCCAAACCCTGGAATAGGATCACTTTCTGCATCATGTGCTGAAGTCAAGGAAATAACAAGATGGAATAGGACATTCATTTGGTCACCATTCTTCAGCCTCAGGCAGAGCAAAGACCCTCCGATGTGTGATGGTATTTAGCAATGTTTCCTCAAGGCAAAGAACAAGTTGGACCCTAGTCTTTAGCTCCATGGATGTGTTCCAGCATCTGTGCTGTTATGTAAAAGTGATTGGGTTGCACATTTGTTATTCATTTGATTGAGTTTTGGTTTGTCAGAAGAACACCTACATTAACATATGCTCCGGAATGTGCTTTGTAGCCAGAGCGAATAAAGGTGTCTCCCATCGACCCTCACTTCAGTTTCAGCTGTCTGGCAATAGATATGAGTTTTGACTAACCCCTTCTTAATATTTCTTGTCAGCTAGCTCTAGACAGCATACTGCTCAGTGTGAGTTTTTGAGTCCCCAGGTACCACTGGGGATATGCACAGAGTGTACTACATCAGCCTTTGGCTTCCACTCCAGGACCAAAGCATTCGCTCCGTGTATCTTGTCTCCTACACTTTCTCTCTTCATTAGAGAAAAAGTCAAATGCTGTCTTGTATTGCATGTGGTTTACAAAAACACTTCTTCATTTTCTGTACTGACAGGGAAATTAGATGAGGTAACCTAGAAAAAACATCTGAAAACACAGTACAAAAAAGGTAGGGCATGAGGAAATTTTCTAAACAGAGCACACAGAAAGATATCATTTTAACCATTATTACCACTATTTAATATGGGGTGGGTTCAACGCTAAAGAAGCCATTACAGTTATCTGGAGTTACAATCACAGGGCCTTTCATGAAAACCCCATAAGTGTGTACAGCTGTATGTAAACTCAGGAACATATCTGCTGATGTCTACTGAAGGGAAGTTTTAGCTGTCTTTGAAAGCACATGAATATGCACTTGCTGTGTGTCATTCAAAAAAGCATGTGAAGTCATCCAAAACATTCTGCATTTCTGCTTGGTCATCATGAGTTTTTCTGATACAACCTCTTTGACTAAGCCATAAATTGTCATCCACCTCTGCATACAACACTTGCTGGGTCAGAAACCACAATGAACAATTGTCACCTCGTCATTAGGCAGATTGCTGATATGCAGGTATCACTCTGTGAGCACTGCAACCAGACACAAAGAGTGTGCTCACACCACCTGGGTATGCTAAGGTTGGCACCCTCTACTTATAACTGGAAAGAAACACATTTTCTTTGGAAAAGAAAGATCTTTTTCATCTGCTCTGTAGGTGATAGCACTCATCTTCTGCTGCCTGAGATCACACAGTCTTGTTCAGTACTTGCCATAACAAGTTGAATAATAGCTTCAGCATCAACTATTTCATGGAGGAATACATATACTTTTGAATGGCTGTCATCAAGATAGGTACTCTCAGTGATGACCCTGAGAGCATCTCTAATGCTGTCAGAATGACTGCACTTTGAATAACAGCTTCTAGAAAGTTATTTTTGGCAAAGCAAGAGAGGAGCCTCTGGATCATTCTTCTCCAGCCTGACCCCACTGTGGGCAGTAGGCCCACTTAAAGAATGAGGGACTGTTCTCAGTACAGCTTGTGGTTTGCTGCACAAAAGCAAGCTGTAATATATTCTGAAAGGCAAATGGCCAGTCCATGAATCCTTCTCCTTCTTTACCCCAAGAATCTAGATTTTCCCTTTCTCTTTCCTGGCTTCCTGTAACCCATAGTTAACAACAGACCAGAACAGACATCTAAGTGATGTTCCTAGCTCGTAGCTGGACTAGTGGCATTTAGTACCTGGCCCAGATGGGTGGTCATGGCAGACTACAGCTGTGTACAGTTGACCTGTTTTGGTCCCCATGAAAAAAGGCAAGGAGGGAGACCATGTACAGAAGTTGTAGAATTTCCTCAGTTTTTTATTTATAAAGAAAAGGTCTTCAAAAATAGAAAGCAGCAGATAGCAGAATGTTATGTTTAAGATTTCAAGTCTATCCCCTCCAAAACAACCATCAGAGCACATACAGATTCTTTTCCTCTCATAACTCATGCCATGGTTTTCATGCTAGATGCAGGTCAGCAGCTAATGGTGTCCCCATGGATCTGGGCCAGAAGATGAGGTTATTGTTGATAAAACTCCCTTGTGTACATGTTTACCAGGGATCTCTGGACTTTTATCTTATTTTGGGTCCAGGACTGGGGGAACACTGGAGGCAGATGCCATTGATGGCTCTGCATCACGAAAAGCTTTTAACAGTGTACAGTTAAGGGGGGGATTGCATAAGTGAAGAGGGAACAATATGTGTGGTGTGAGGACTGGAGGGAAATATGAGATCTCAAGGCTACTTTTGGAGATCTTTGTATGGGCAGAGAGTACCCACCAGGATGAAGCCACATGCACATTTCAGATCTGCTGACATCAGTCACCAGTAAGCGTGCTCCAGATGACAACCTCCAAACAAGCGACAACTTGCAAGAAGATGAGAATTGGGAAAGAAATGCAGTTGATCCCCAATAGGGAGATAGTCATGTACCTTCATGACTGGTGCTTTAAATTTTAAGTTTTAAAAAGAAGAAATAATTCTAAATATTTTTCTATTTAAAAAACAGAGAGGTTGAATTTAAAGTTTCTGCCATAGGAAAGTGAGTAAAAAAAAGTTTTCTGGAGCCATAGGAAATTAAAAACTCTTCAAAGAAGTTTAAATATGAATGCGTACTCACTATAATAAGCTTAACGTATCGTCAAACTGAGTCCTGAAATATCTTTCAAGTCCAATCATGTATAAAGGATATTGTGCATGTGTGTGTACATGCATATATATATATATATAATATTTTAAAATTTGATATATGTTAATATATATGAATTATGAGTAATTTATTTTCCCAAGGTTTCAGGCTATCACATTATCTCTTAAAAGTATGTAAGACAACCTTTCAGATACAGATCAACATTTTTTTCTTCATTTCAATTATATGTCAATTTAAAAAAAATACTCTAAATTTAATTTTGATTTAATCAGCCCTATTACATGGGATAAAACATACAGTCTTAGAGATGAGACACATCTTCCAATGTTTTGGTATCACAGATGCGTGATGGACAATCTGGTTCATATTCAATATGAACACTAAAAATATGAATGGGAATATCGATAAAAATAGAGTAGTTGTTTAAGCACTTAGTGGAGGAAAATTCAGTTGATTTTAGTATGAGTTCAGAATAAAGATCACCAGTTTAGAAAACTGAAATTGCATCTCAGGCTACACTTTTTTGTTTAAATTTGTATGGTAAAAAGAGAGTATTGTTCTCATTTTTCAACACTTTATAATAATCATTTTAAAACAAGTTGCACTTCATCTTTTTCTCAAGGAAAAAGAAATTTTAAAGGCAGTTGATGCAATGAGTGACAATTGAATTCATTAACATTCCTAAGAGGTTGTTGAAGAATCACAAGACAACCAATATCTTCAATCTGTGTGCAGTACCTCTTTACATGATAGCTTACTACAATTATGTCAACATGTCAATGAGAAACATGCAGTTTTTGCAGAACAATTGACTGAAGCATAATCCAAGAAGATGGAAATGATTCCAAGTAAGGACCCCCTGAGGAGCCTACTAAAACTCTGAATGAGCATGCTCTTCACAGAGGGTATGTTTTCCAAAAGGTAGTACAGAAGAAAGCCTTTCGGTCTAATCAGTTTCACCATTATGATGCTGAGACTTGAGCAGTAACAGAGTGTCTTTATAAAGCCTGTCAGAGAAGAGGTGTCACCCAATTCTTTTGCACAATGACATAAGGAATGTAATGCATCTATACACCTTCTCAATATTACAGCTGTATAAATACTATTGCCATTCTTTTACTTGGGCATATGACTTACTCAGAAACTCTTGCTTGTGCAACCTCTACCCTTCCAGGGCAAAAGTGCTTTACACACACTTTACACATTCCCTTCAGTCAGGTCTGAGCATACTTCAGATCAATAGGGAAAACAGAAGATTTAACGTGTTCCATGAGCCACTTAAGAAAACAGTCATGCAAACATGAAATAACCAGTAAGAAAGCAGGGATATTATCACAGTCCATAGCTGTTTAAGAGACAGATCTGAACAAGACTAAGGCTGAATGAAGCTAATTAAGCTTGCCATCTATAGACCATGATGACTAAGAACAAAATAGCAGGGAAATAATAATAATAATAATAATTTAAAATAAATAAATAAATAAAGTGAATGGAATCTCTTGGCTTACTCAGCAAAATCTGTCCTGTTGTTCTGAACATCCCACTGGTCTCTTCCCCAGTCAAAGATCACTTTTCTGGGATGTATACATCTTAGCCTATTCACATCACTGTTGGACCCTTCACATTTTATAGAGACTTAGCAGTCCAGTTAAACTGTTGAGACAAATTTGTGCTGGCAAGTGCATGCAAAAGCAAGAAATCAAACAGAATATATTTTGATCCACTATTTGAACAGATAATGCTTTCCAAGGGCCAGTTAGTTTCCATATTCAGTTAGAATCCTTACTTAGTTCTCACCTTTGAAAACTACATGTTCTATTTGTCTAATTGGACTTCCTAGCCTGGACCCCTTAAAAAGAAGTACAGTGACCTTCTACACAATTATCTAAACCCATAGAAAATGTAGAATATGCCTAACCTCAGCTAAATATGAGTAAAACATTGCCATTTGTATATATTTCTCCAACTTCCCCAGTTTCTCCAGATTTTTTGCTAGGTCAATGTTTGTTAAGACTGTCTTCTAGGATCAGTCTCCCTCAGCAAACATCACAAGGTCACATAAACTAAATGGAAGCCTAAACCTATTCACCAACTTGAATATAAATAACCAAGAACAACATTAGGATGATAGCTAAAAGGCAGTTCACCCCACAGCAGATGTGGCAAAGGAATCTTGGACAGATTCAAGGAATCTCTTTTCCAACTACTGAAATATAAAATCCCCCAAGCCCTCTGCAGGGCACTCCACTCTAATTCTTAGAATTAGCAGCACTTTGACACTTCTGATGAACCTGTAACTCAAAGATCATTAACCTACTTCCTCTGCTTTTCTGCATGATATTAATGGGAAGGTTTCTTCCAATATCTTCTTATATGTGTGTGGCTTTTCAATGGCTTAAAAGGATTTCCCCTACAGCACCTACTAAAATAAGTCTTCACCCCTCAGCTAAGACTCTACTTGCCAGTTGATTACTCAGAATGACATTTTTTTAATGGTACAATATGTACACACTTTTGAAAACTATGAGTTTGGTGCCAACAATAGATTGACTTTTAATGAGTAGCATTTACCAACGTCCCAGTAATTCACTTAGCGCGTACTATCATTAATGTACCAGTGAATTTAAATTGCTGCTGCCAACAGAAGCTCTGCTTAGAGGGTCCTGTGAAGTCAGCATCTTTGCCTTTACATAGGCTGTAGCATCTTGCTTGGCTAGTGAATCTAATGTGTCATTTATTTTTACTGCCTCATTTGTACATTATTCCCATCTCTTTCATAGGCTATATTCTGCTTTCCATGAGCAAGCTATCCATCTTTATAAAGGGATAAGAGTCCTTTTAAAGAGGATAAGTGCCAAATGCTGTACCTTATAGAGCCTGTATTCTGAAAAGAATAAATAAATAAATAAATAAATAAGAACAAATTGAAGAGCTGTACAATTTTAAAAGAGCTGTTCAGGAGATAAACCATCTTTCAGAATCAAAACTACTGGGATTATTAAAGGTAAATGCATATGATTTCATTCCCTCATGCACAATTAGATACTCCTCTGAACTGCATAGAGAAGACAATATGCACAGTCTCCTCAATGTCTCAGGACAGTACCTAGGTGCTATAATAATTAAACAGAAAGAGGAAAAAGTATCACCACATAGTTCATGAGAAAGACCACGTAAATACAATTTCATTGTTTAAAGTAAGGAATTGTCAGGAAAAAAAAAAAAAAAAAGAAGAAGAAAAAAGTAAATTTTTATAAACAGACACAGAAAAATGTGCTTGCCATGTCCTTCATCAGTCAGGAAAGAAGCCAAGAAGCCAGATTACTTTAGAACTGAGGCTCAAAGACAAATTCCTGGAAAAATACAATGGTAAGTACTTCCCATTGATCTTTCTACACCCATCGATTTCTTTTTTTTTTTTTTTTCCAAAAAGTTTGTTTGTGAAGATTAACTTAATTAATTAATTATCAAAAATAGTAATACAGAGATGACCAGTCAGTCACAAGAAGAAAATAATAAGCAGTAAATTCTATAAGTGTGCCACTGATAATTTTGTGGGACTGTTAACAAACAACCTACCTCTATGTCTTCTTCCCAACAAGTAATAGTACAAAATTTAAATAATCACAATGTGCTTTTGATATCATATTTGCTCATAGGTTAGTTGCATCCACAGCCTGGAAGCAAGCAGTAGGTAGACTTGAATTACCATTTAGTTTAGAATAGCCTTACTTGGCCTCAATCTACATTTGGAGGGCAAAATCTGGAGGGGAAAGCACAACTATTACAGAGGAATTATAGTAATTTGCAAACAGAAAAGTGGGTCAAATCTGCTGCATAAATTATTCATAATGAATTGTTCTTTCAGATCTATATTGGATAGATTTTAGTACACACTGAAAATGAGATCAGAATTGCTATAAAGGTAAAACTACTTTAGCGTATTACAAAGACCAGCTGTATTATTTTACTTTATGAAATATCGAGTTGACATTTATTTATTCATTAGGGTTACCTGCATTACAAAACAATCCATCCATCCAGGAAACACAAAGAACAAAATGCCACAAAGAGAACGTGCATTGCATTGATGGCTAGCATTTAAGGAGAGTGAACATTAGAGAAAACTTGACTAAAAATATCCAGTAGTACTAGAAAATCACACTAGAGGCTTGAGTATTCTGGGTAATAGGGTGCAGGGCAGTTTGGCAGGCTCATAAGCTGAATGCAAGATGCATCTGTCTATAGGCGTGATTCATCCTTTCTGCTGGCACAGTCTGTTTTCCCCTGCATGTGAACATTTAATCCAGCCTCCCGGGGATGTTTATGCTGATAAATAAAAAGAGCTCTGTTTCATCCTCACTAACTAGCTGTTTCCCATTCACATCCACTCTAAGCAGTACTAGCCGTAGGCATGGTTGGGGCTATCAGGCACAGATCCTGCTTTATTTATAATTATAGGAGGTAGGGAGGTCTCTGCAGACTGCACCCTGGCACCGGCCTGCCTCCACGCTGAGATGGAAGTCCATCAAGGGACAGACCCAGGCCTTTCAGGTAGCAGCAGCAGCTGGTCAGGTAGACCTGCCACTAGGGCTAAGAGCAGATACGAAAATCCTGCAGACAACACCCTGCCATAGGAACTCACCCTCCACCGATGTCTTACTGGATCCCAGCAGGGAAACACCAATTTGGCTGAGATGTGGGGTTTTTCTGGGAGAGCTGCTTTGTTTTCCCTAATTTATTTTTGGCAACTGCTTTGCTTTAACAGGCACATCATGGGGAGTTCTTCTCTCAAGAGAAATTTGTCCTTGACAGAACTTCACTGATTGGAACAGCTACATCATGGATAAATTTGGCCAGTTATCTTTTCAAGTTGGATAAACTTCACTTAGCTTCTTTAGCACCACTTGCTCAGATAATCAATACATACAGCAAACACATGGAAATGAAGGTAAAATGCACTGCATAACTCCACTGGACGCAGCTGAAAATATATGCTATAACACTTGGGCAAGATAACAGAAGTGCTTCAACTTGGAAGTACCCACTGTGTCTCTCTTAGCAAAGGCCTGTTCCTGACTTTGATCATGTATATGCCCAACAGAACACTTTCTAAGTGCTCATGACTTCCACTCTTGTTTTTCAGTACAATTGGTACAAAAGAGAAGTACTTTGGTACTTAATAGTGTGCAGGATTACACAGCATTAGAAAGATGACCTTTTTATTCTTCTCCTCAAGTTACATAAAGTGCTTGTAAAACATGCTGAGCATGGCTCTCTGGGCTGCTGAGTGGCAGAGAAATTATAGCTGCTGAAAGGAAAAGGTACAGGTTAGATAACTATTTTAAAAGAACCTTTTTCCAGCTTTTTCTAGCAGCAACCAGTATTTTATTTATTGTACATTCAGGGAAAAAAAAAAAAAAAAAAAAAAAAAAGTACATCTAATCTTCCTCACTTACAGCATTAGTTCATTAGTTGAGGGGAGACAGATTCTTCTTGAGAAACAAGCTCTGATTTGTAAATGTTCAAATCTTGCATAACCCTTCTGTATATCCTTGCTCAGCACTACAGCTATCATCTAGGATGAACTCCTTCAAAAATGCTACCTACCCTTCCATCCCCTGACCATGCAAGGCTCAGGTCAGAGGTGCTGTAGCTATGACATGGTCGCCCTCAGATTATACCTGGGCCTCTCCTAAAGGATGGCACCCCAGTGCCCAGCTGTGCCAGGATCAGTCCTGAGCACCTCCTACTCTCCTCTCTTCCTCTCGCTGCAGTAACAAAGGTTATATCCCTCCATATTAAAAAAAAAAAAAAAAAAAAAAAAAAAAGCCACTCTGTTAGAGCTGACCTATGGGAACACATGAGGATAGATGCAAATTGTGCACTGATATGGCTAGAAGGTTAAAACCTGTGTAAATCTTAGATAGATTGCAAACCTGTGTCTGAAGGGCTTGAAATCGGCACAAAGATGTCCTAGTTATGCTCCCTGTGAAAAAGAGATTTTGCCTTCTAGCAGCTTCTAGGACCTCCTCATGAGGATGCAGTACTTCCTGGGTCTTGAGGCTTTCATCTGGACATGAATGGCTTTGCTATTTGTTCCTTGCCCCTTCAATTGGGCTTCAACCCAGAGAAAAGCAGCTTCCTGGCTGATTTGGAGACGCCATTTCTGAAGTTATCACCAAGACCAAGTTGCTGGTGGTTAGCTGTGCTTGTTTGCCTAGCCATACAATTCTCTACTCGAACTTTAGTCCAGGGTGGAGGTTAAAAAGGACTCACAGAAGTCACAGGGCAGACTTGCAGGCAACTAAATGGCCTTTCATTCATGGCAGCAGTCAGGGAAACAGCATGTTGTTTGACATGGATGTGGGCAGACATGCACGGAACAGTGACAGCTGCATTACCCTGTCAGCAGAAAGGAAATAGCACTCTCAGCATCCTACCTTCCTCAGGTCCTCACCCTGCAAAGTGCTACAGGCCTCCTCCTGCTATAGCTGCTCCAGCTGTGTGGGCCCTCAGGGCGTTTGGGCTGGCATAATGTCACCAAAGACGATGCAAGAGTTGCCTTTCTGGAGGAGCAGATGCTCCATCACTTGTGCTGGAGCTGTGCCCTCCACAGGGCATATTGAGGCAGCTGCTAAGAGTAAATGACTGTCCCAGTGAGGATGTGCATCGGGGAGATAAGAAAGCTGATTTACAATCCCCTCATTAAGGATTATTTTTGCAAAGCAGTATTGCACTGTCAATAAAGGCCTTTCCCTCTCCTCCCCACACAGTCTCTTTTAAAGTTCTCAATGTGACCTTGTACTGCTGCAAAGAAGGAATTGAACCTGGGTCTTCCGACACCTTACAGAGTGTTCCCATCCTTGTGGATAAGGGAATAGGTGTGAAGGAAAGAAGTAATACCTCCACTTGGGAGTTTTCCCACCTTATCACCTCCCTTCCTGCTTCAAATCTCAACTCATGTTCCTAAATTGTCCCAAGATAAACGCGTTTCTCAAGGAATCTAGCCACTGAAAAAATCAGCTCCTCCTGTTAGAGGCATCCTGGACTGAAATAATGAGACTTATTTTTCTCAGAAAATGAAGATCCTTACACTCTGACCCTAAAGAGACCTTCAGGAATTCCCTCTTCTGCCTCTCTTCTCAATGCCTTTTCATTATTTGTTCTCATTTAGGAGTTTCTCCTTGTAGAGAGCTGCTTCTCCAGCACCCCAGAGAAGCTAGTGTACCAAAAATTTTGAAAGGAAAGGTGAAAGAGAAAGGGGATAGTGCTTAACAGAGAGTCAGGGGTGACAATCTGATGTTTAAGGAGTTCTGTGCTATAATGTGAATACTGCACCAGCTTGTGGAGAGCATCCTTTGAGCTCACATAAGTAGGGCAGTAGGTCATGGGACCAGTGGCAGATACAGATTTCCGCAATCCCTCCTACTCCAATGTATAATCACACAGGATATGATCCTACACACTGTGTTTCATATTCTTACATTTAGAAAGGTTGTTCCAATTGTAAGCACTCTTATGACACAGTGTCCCAATTACTATGGCTTTCAATGTGTGTACTTCAGGGACCAGCACTCCTTATTTAGGGCACCGTTCACAGAGTCTTCCTGTTACCACGAGAAAATGTTAAAAACCACAAACAGATCCTTGTCCTTTGTTCAGTTGCTGCGAGTTTACTGCAGTACACTTGCATCACCATGGTGCAGAGGAGTGGAGGCTGCTGTCTGTACCACCCCAGTCCAGCCCAGGACCTCATGAGGGAATGGTTTCTTAGTGCATCACTAAATAAGTTGAATAATATGGGGGAAAAAAATTCCCTGTTGGCCGTTCAGAGGCATCACAAAATTGACTAAAGATGCTATTTTATTTTTGTCAAGTTTAGTTGGCACCATAATTTTATTTGCATTTGATTCACAGACACAATAAGGGGATGATATAATACTAGACAGAGGTAAGTGTTATGTGACAGGAGTATTAATCTCATGAAACAATCACCTGCATCAAGTGATTAGGGCAAGAAAAACAGTCTCTTAGTAGCACTTTGGTGTGTCACATACTTACTACAAATTACATCACATCATTCTATAAGGAGCTGTTGAAATATTTATTTGAACTATAAACCATTTTGTGAGATAAATACAATCTAAGTTAATGTCAAAGGTTATTTCCTAATATTTCTCTTTCTGTATTGGATCCAGTATTCTTAACACAACATTTTCTGTCAAATGCAGTATTTTATGTGTTAATAATTTTAATTATTAGCATAGAATGTGCATAAATTATCTATGAGCTGTGATGAAAACTCAGATATTGTTCTTGTACAGACTTCAATTTGCTGGTCACAAAATGTTTGCAAATGCAGTTTAATTTGATTTACTAACCAAGGAAGAAGCCACAATTTCATTAAGAAATAGCTGAGGAAGGGAAGCTTTCTTCATTAATTAAAAACAATTAATGAGTTGCCCAGCTGTGTTACAAAGCAGCCTGCAACTTCTACACTGGCACACTGGCAGACTACTAATCCAGTGCTAACGGGGTACACCAGGCAGGACACTCAGGTTTGGATTCTTCTTTATAGTGAGCTCCATTCAGAAAGAGGCTTATTTCAAATTTTTACTTAAAAAGAAAATAAAAGCTTGATTCATTCTGAAGTGTTCGCCAGGCAAATCCTTGTATTATTAATGTTTTTGAGAAGTGTAAGGAAGGTGTGCCAAAGAAAAGTGCAGCCTTGGTGCTGCTGGTGGGGCTGTGAGAAAAAGTAGGTGTCAACAGTTAGGGGCTGTAATTCCTCCTCCTCCATCCTAGCCCTGCAAACAAATGGAGTGAGATGACAAAAGCATAGCTCAGAGCAGGGAACAGTAAGTGAGGCTTAGGGATCTCATCCTGCGGGAGCTAAACCACTTGTGGGATCTCTGCGGAAAAAGTAGGGCTTACTGATCTTTCACGTGGCACTGCTATCCTTCCATCTTGATGGTGAGCTACCTGTAAACAGGAAAAGAAGTGAAGCTGAAAGCTTCACAGAAGGGCTAAAAATAAATAAATAAATAAATAAATAAATAAACTGTCATTTACCATTACCACTGTTTCCAGAGCAAGCTTATCACCTTGAGAAAAAATAATAAATAAATAAATGAGGAAGGAAGAGCAAATCAAAAGCTAAATAGAAAAACAAGAAGGAAACCAAACTCACACCTGCATGGAAACATACATGGGACTGGTGAACTGATCCAGAGTCCCAGGTTTTGCAGTTAGTCCTCTGGGTCATTAAGAGTTTCTGTGGCTTCCCAGACATGTATATAGCATAACTGTTTCTTTGCATACTCAGACACTTCCTTCATAAAGACCATTTGTATTTGAGTTGGCTGCTACTGCAAGAAAAACAGATTCCCAAGCAAACACAGGACCCTGACAGATTTGGTACCCTAGACCCAGTTCCAGCTACTTACTCTGGTCTTCAGGGCATGCCCAACAGACACCAACAAAATCTTGGTCAACACAAAATGCTACCACTTATCTTGGAAGTATTTTATTACTTAACTTGCAGCCATCTTATTTATTTGTTTGAGCCTAGCTTTCAGCCCTAAGTAATAAACTAAGCCTTTCATTCATCTTTGGGAAATAAAACCATGAAACTTTGAATTCCCAGAAGTTCTTAGGCAGTTGATGGCATAGATGGTTTCTGGGGAGGTTAGCTGGGGGTGGAAATACATCCTTTCCTGACTTCCCACATACTTTTATATACATCTGTGTCATTCTGTGATGCTAGGTCCCACCAGAAAAAAATCACAAAGCAGGTCAGGAAAAGAAGTGCAACAGGTCAGACAGTTCCACTACAGAAGTGCAGACATAATACAACTTACTTTAAGTCAATTAACTCATACCAGGTTAAGAGAGCAAAAAGAAGCCATTATGTCAATTATGGAATAATTTCCTATTTCTGACTTGCAAATTGTTGGTCATACGCTCCCAAACAGCACCCTTCCTTTCATGTGAGTGATTCTTTTGACTAGCAAACAGAAATCTGACTAAGGAAAACAAACAAAATTACTTCTTGCTTAGTGAAATCATATTTGCCAAGCCACACAACTGAGTAAACAACCTGAAGGAAAACCATTTGTCATAACCTAATGTATCACAATGTAAATATTATATAAAGAATGTAAATATCCCTTGAAGGTGCCCCATAAATAAAATTATAGCAAAATTATTTTATTTGTTCAGGTACTACATGTATAGTGTGGTAGTCATCAATCTGTACAGGTAAAATTCAAGCAAAAAGCAATGTTATCGATCAAATCTGAAGCTTTCCTGCAAATATAGGAAAAAATGCCTCTTAGATGATATACAGTATATAGCATGAATGCATGACCATTGACTTTGAATCAGGTGGGACACAGGCAAGGTCTGCCTATCACGAAGAATTTCCCTACTACTAGTGGGATTTTTTTTAAGATTTATTATTTTGCATATGTCTGACCACAGTGTTTCAGTGCACAGTTTCTTTTTGAGGTATTTTTGCTTAATGGGTATAGCTTTACACAATCTGTCCATGCAGCTGTGTAACTGTGCTCCACATTTGTGAATTACTTCCAAGGTCACTCTTAACTAGAGAAAATATTTCATTCATTGTCTTTTTTTATACAATAAAGTGTGTTATACTGCAGCTGGTAAAACATATAGATTAAAATGGAAACTCTAAAGGGCTATCTCTGACCTCCATAGATTTAGGTCAAACCTGGCTATGAAAGTTAGCAACTTCATCTCCAAGAAAAAAATTTAGGTCTATCAAAGACTGAACTGAAGGTATCAAGGCTTCATATTTCACACCCCTCATATGGCAAATTGGATTATAATCACAGCAATACACCTTCAGACAGCAAGAACAGACATGATCTGGCAGAGTGAAGAAGCCTTTATGATATAATTCCATTATAATACAGTTTTCTCAATGTAATTCCTCCTGTGCATATAATGAAAGACAGTCAATTTCCTGTTTGTCCCTAGACACCACATACCATTACGGAGCAGCCCAAACTGCCCTAATGGGTATGTGAGCAGTTGGCTCCTACTGGAATGGGTGGTCACCTGCTTATTGGTGAGAGAAAGTTTTCCCTTCTCCCACACAAAGGACACTGAAGAAGACATCTATATCAGGTTTACATGGCAAGGGTTTGCTAGCAGGGCAGGGTTGTAGGGGTGGCCTATGTGAGCAGAACCCAGCACCTGTCCAATGTTAGACAAGGGCCAGTTTCAGCTGGCTCCAAAGGGAGGACCCGCCACTGGCCAGAGGTGGGCCATGAGTGACATTGGTTGGGCCTCTGTGAGAGCAGATTTAAGAAAAAAAAAAAAAAAAAAAAGGTGTGCATTGCAGCTGAGAGAGAGGACTGAGAAGCAGCCCTGCAGCCCCTGAGGTCAGTGCAGCAGGAGGGCAGGAGGTGCTCCAGGCACACAGCAGCAGTTCCCCTGCGGCCTATGGAGAGGCTCCTGGTGGAGCAGGCTGTCCCCCTGCAGCCCATGGGTCCCACACGGAGCAGATCTCCACACTGCAGCCCGTGGAGGAGCCCCCGGTGGAGCAGGTGGATGTGGCCTGGAGGAGGCTGCGGCCCATGGAGAGCCCCCACAGGAGCCGGCCTTGGGCCGGAGCTGCAGCCTGTGGAGAGGAGCCCACGCAGGAGCAGGGGGTCTGGAGGGAGCTGCCGCCCACCCATGGGGGACCCGTGCTGGAGCAGGTTGCTCCTGGGGGATGGACCCCGTGGGACGGAGACGTGTGGGAGCAGTTCTTGAAGAGCTGCTGCCTTTGGGAAGCCCACATAGGATCAGGAGCAGGGGAAGAGAGCAAGGATGAAGGAGAGGCAGAGAAAGTTTTACGGACTGACCGCAACCCCTACTTCCCCGCACTGCTCAGATAGGGGAGGTAGAAAAGGGTGGATGGGGAGAAGGTGCTTTTAGTTTGCTTTTAGTTTCTCACTGCTCTTGTCTGTTGCCAATAAGTAATCACATTAATCTCTCTTATGCTGAGTCTGTTTGGCCATGACGGTAATTGGTGAATGATCTCCCTGTCCTTATCTCAACCAAAAACCTCTTTTCATTGTATTTACTCCCTCTCTTTTTGAGGAGGGAGAGTGAGAGAGCAGTGTGGTAGTGCTGAGCTGCCCATGAGTGTGAAACCATCACAGCACCGGAAAAAATGTGTCCTCCCTGCTCTTTGACCTCAGTTTCCATGTACAGGGTTATAAATTCTTTGTCCCCCACAAGTGGCTGGCATTTGTCATTATCCACTACACAGACCAAATAATAGCATTTAATGGTCTCTTTTGTCTTCACCCAGCCATGCCAGGGCCAAGGAGAATGTGTCTGACTGTGCCAGGCAAAGCCTCTTGGAAGGGCTATTGTGGGCTGTGAAACTCCCCTTACAAGATAACAGAGCCTCAGAGAAAGCCTTACCCTCACAACCTGTGATCTCCTGTGGCTCCAGTCACATTATGCAGTCCCTTGCTGCCCAGGAGTAGAAGTCCACTCTCAATCAGTTGAACCCGCTGTTAGAACCATAGCCAAACCTGTCTGAACGTCAAGCAGATGCATCAGTGCAGCTTGGGAAGCACAGCTCAGTGGGCTCAGCACAGAGAAGAGGGCTGCAGACCCCCCACACTCTCATAGTGACAGCAGGTTGGGAGCTGGGTGAGGGATCACGTCACCTTCACCTGGAACAACCTGCTACTAGCCACTGGTGGCTCCTCCCAGGATCAGCAGATACTGGAGGTATAGCACACCACTGAGATGCTGTATTTCCTGTATTTTTCTCAATCATTAGGTAGAGACTCACTTTTACAACATGACTCTCTATTGCCTCAACTGTTGGAGTCTTAATCTCACCTAGCCTTCAGTACTCTACATCAGTTTAATTAATCTTTTTTTTTACTTCCTTATGAAAAACTTAGTGCCTATGAAAATACAGGCAGCCTTAGAGAATAAAATTGTCTATCTGCTGTGGTGCAGTGGATTAAAGAGAGCAGCTCTTACTCCTCTCTTTGCTGCCCTACCACTATGACTCAGAAAATGGCACAACCTTGTTCACAGTGCCTTACTTCATGTGTGTGCGACCCAAGATTAGGATAGCATAGCACAGCAAAACACACATAGCATAGCATAGTGTAGCACAGCTAGCATAGCACAGAACAGGACAGGAATCAGAAGGCAAAGGTGATAAGCACTTTTCTGCCATGCTGTGTAAACCAGGACATTCACAGACCTGTCCTTTCCATAAATACTAGTTATCAGTTTTAGTAGTACAGCAGATACCAGCCCAGGCTTGCATGCATACACACTCAGTACTGAGTCACACCACAAGAAATGAAAACACTAACTCTTGGGTTAAGTTCCCTGACATCTTCAGCCCTGGTACGAGTATATTCATATTTCCCTGGGTGGGTACCCCACTACCAAGACAAGTTCACCCTCACAATATGACAGGGAAAAAAAAAAAAAAAAAAGAAGAAAAAAAAAAAAAAGTATCTTTCAGCACTTTGTCTCCCCACTTGAATAATTTGAGTAACCTGGAGCTTGGCAGGCACAAGCAGCAATGCCTGATGAAGAAGGAAGATGAGGACAGAAGAAGGAAGATGGGGACAGGCTGCAGAGACCCACGGTTGTGCACAGCTGGATGTCCCTCCACCCTCCCAAAGCAGGTATCCTCTGTCCCTGCTCCGCAGCAGGAGCAGCCAAGCGGTACCCATTTACAGCCAGCTTCTGGCTTCAGTGTGCCCTGCAGCAGGAGGAAACCTGAAGAAATGAGCAAGGGCAAACCTGACACTTCATTTAAAGCAAGATTCAAGGTTGACCTCCTCAGCAGAACACCCAAGTGCTTTGTTACCATTAGAACAAAAATGGACATTTTGCAATTTCCAAGGAAGGTAGTTGAAAGTGCAAAATAAAAAGGTGATTATGGAGGAGAAGGAAAAGGAAAAGATGCACTGGTATTAAGAACTAGCTAATCCCAATGCAGGCCTGCAAACTAGAAGAAATTTGGTGGAAAGGTAGAGATGTAGGTGCCACTGTATGCTGACTGCTGATTTCACTTTTTTTTCTTTTTTTTTTTCTTTTTTTTTTTTTTTGTCCTAGCATAGCACTGTTGAGTCCAACACTGCACAAGTCTTTCTGTGGAGCATCTGGTACAAAAAGAGATCACTATGATCCTCCTTAAGCCTTCTCTGAATAGCTGTCATCCTTACAAGAAGTAGATCAAGTCAGGTTCACCACCACTTGTAGCAATATTGTCTACTAACACTGTTCTTACTTCTTTTCTTCTTTTACAATATACTCTAAATAATCTACCATCTCCCTTCTTCAGCCTCTCAAATTTTACCAAAAAAAAAAAAAAAAAAGTCTTGCCTTTATGCAGCAGGTGGGATAATACTGCAACTCCCTGAAGGAAGAGACCCAGATCATGGCCTGAGTGACTTCATATTTTTGTGAATATCTTCATTGGAAAAGTGCAGAGCATTTATCTTACTTATCTCTGAGGTCTGCCTACTACTTAACTGCCACGTGCCACTGGTTTTATCAGAGCCATAGCAGTATGCAATTGAGATTCAGTGCCCCCATGCTCACATCTTGACTTTCAAGGGGAAGGAGAAGAAATAGATAAGGAAGAACACTTCATCTTCTAGAGAGTTTAAATCCAGATCTGCAAAAGAATGGAGTCCAGGAACTCATGTTAGATAACAAGCAGAAGGTCTGACAGGTGCACAGCTTTTGAGATGGCAAACACAGGCAGTACAAAACTTATGGAGAAAAATATCAATTAATTTAGGAAATTGCACCAACTCACATCAAAGGTACATGGAAAGCATATTCTTTTTAAAATTTCCTCAGCCAAAGAACACCTCAGGCTTCCCACAGAGTCCTGGTTTGCTCAGCATAGGCACTCTTTTCTTTCTCTCCCCCTAAAATGTTTGTCTTCTTGGCAAAAAAAAATATTTGTCTTCTGTTGTGTAGAATATCAATTCCTGGTTTAGGCAATTCCCTGTGTGATGGACCCTGCACAATTGCTCAGCTTTACTCTCTTCTGGACAGATGCTATTAGCTATTTCTGGACACAAGATGCTGGGCTACATTAACCTTTCACAAGTTGTCCTGACCTCAGGATGAATTTCAGCTCACTGCAACGCAGTGTAGCCATAAGATTTCCATGACACCACGTGGTCTCCACAGTCCTCCTCTCAACCTTTCTTTGTGGATGTACAGCCTCAGCTACGCAAGGGACATCCACTGGCACATGACTGATGCTGCTGCCAAAGCCAACACATGCCTCTGGGAGATGCTTTCAGCTGAGGTTCAGTCATGGGACCCGATTGAAGCTCTAACCCTTGCCACCACACAGCCCTGCCTGTGCTGGCCATGGGGTCCTTTATGAGCACCTTTCCTTATTCCTGTTTTGCTGAAGCATGATCAAAGTAGCTACCTCATTGTTATTTATTGCCCTCTTTAACCCTTCCATATTAAGATGAAAGCAATGGTAGCCTAAGTATAAGCTACTGTCTCACATCACTTTAGCAAGGTATTAGTGCCTAGCCAAGGAGGGGAATTCCTTCCAGGCACCACACCACACTGCTATGATGTACAGTTGACAATCACGTCAAAAGCCCAACTGACCTTCTCTCACCTGTCAAGGAAAGAGTTCCCCAGAGGACAAGAAAATGTTTTCCTCTGAATTTCAGCCTTTATAAACATTTTCCTTCCCCTTTTGATAGCTGTTTGGAAAATATTGTTTTCCATGTTTCTATTAGCAATGAACACCTAGCAAATATAGAGCTACAGTGTAAGAACTTGTCCTTCTTTTTGTTTCTTTCTTAAAAATATGAAGCAAATCCAGTCTCAAATGTTGTCCAGAAATTGTTGGAACATAAAATGCTGAACACATTGGTCTCAGGGATAAGGTCTCATACGTGCTGTGTGTTTCTCTGTTTCAAGGTTTGGTGTACTGGCTGCATATAAACATATTTTTTGATCATATACTTTAGACAGCATTAGGCATTCAGCTTACATTTGCTGTAACTGTTAATTAAGAATGAGCCACTGATGTGTTTTCTGATATGAATTTCTGCGAAATAGGAATGCTGGAATCTAATATGCAAGGTATGGCCTTCCATCTAACAGAAACATGCTCAGCCAAAATTGGTCTTGTTAAAAAAAAAAAAAAAAAAAAAAAAAAAAGTCTAACACTCTAGATCCAAATCTGGCTTTATTGTTCTTCATTATTATTCTGCAATTTCATTCTGTTAATTGTTAAGCCTGTACTTAGTAACACGACTGTGCAATGGCATGCAAATTTTATTCATGCACTTTTGTCAGTTTCCTCTGTAAAAATAACTCTTGCAGGAGTCACTACCTAGAAAGAGAAGGGAACTCCATTTCAATGGGCTACTTATTGCCTGTTGGCTCTGTAATCCAAACCACAGATTTTTAAACCCTGCTTGTCTCTTTACATGTACAAGCCAGTGAGTACAGGTTGTCTAAAATATGAGTGAAAGGGT
This sequence comes from Oxyura jamaicensis, assembly GCF_011077185.1. Classification (NCBI taxonomy): domain Eukaryota; kingdom Metazoa; phylum Chordata; class Aves; order Anseriformes; family Anatidae; genus Oxyura; species Oxyura jamaicensis. The sequence continues at coordinate 180,990,250 of NC_048893.1, forward strand.
CTATGTTTCTGGTGTCTGAGAAAGGCAGTTTCTGTAAATGGAAGAAGCAGACAGTCACATCTCTCCATCCTGCAGTTAGGCAGGTTTTTTTAAGGGGTGCAATCTAAACCACAGTTCAGTCCTCATTATTTCCAATTCATTTGGTGACCTGCAGCACTCAGTGCTGGATGAACCAACTGAAAATTGTATCACCAGTGAAACCCTGCCAGGCCCATTTCTGAACAGCGGTCCATGTTCCAGCCATATCTTGCCTTCTCCTTCTAGGAATAATTAGTGAGAAAACACATATTTGAAAAACTGGAGGGAACTTTCCATTGATATCAACATGCCAAGGACTTCAGATGTGTTTTTCCTTGGGTTCCTGGGCAGTCTTGTCCCACAGAGCTCTCCTGGAAAGACTTGCTGGAATTAATGATTTACTAACCAGTAACTAGTGTTTTATAGTTTGGCAGTTTGGACTACATTGGAATTGCATAAACTGCCACGAGAGTAAAAATAAAAGTAAAAAAAATAAAGTTAAAACAAGGAAGGAGAAGATTAAAGGAAGAAAAAAAAAAAAAAGAGAGAGAGAGAGAATGGTTTGTAGTGACTTTGGTGGGATTTTGCTCAAATTCTATTATTTTCAGTTTGCTCATCCTTGAAAAAAAATCTCTATTGTTCAGAAACAGCTGAACAAACTCTGCTGTTGGTATACCCCATTGAGATAATCACCAGGAGAAGAATATGGTGTCCTTTTCTTCCTTCATGCAATCCCTGAAGAAAACAACGACTTTCCAACCACTGATATATTAGTGTATATAATATATTAGTGTAATACCCAATATATTAGTGTAATACCTTGTATTTTTAGTTTACCTAACAATATTACTGTATCTATTTATGTCCTAAAGAATCCTTAATTAATCAAATTATCCATCTACTCTGATTACTAGTGGTAACTGACCCTAGAGATTGATTAATACATTCTCAAATTATTCAGGAAGGCTCTTGAAAGAGCCTTCAAAATTTACCCTTTTTGAAACCACAAAGTGCCTTTTGAGGCCCACAGCTGCCTGAGGGTTGAATATAATCAATAATCCATAAAGATAATTGTTCCCACATGATTGGTGAACAACCTCAAGCTGAGTGCATAAGGGCTAACACAGTAATTGATGTTTTTGTTGGGTTTCTACACTTAATGCAATTTGCCTTGAACAAGCCAACTCATCCCTTCTGTTGGACAGTAAATATAGATTTAAGCTTTCCTCCAGGGTATTACACATAAAGAGAAAACATACTTTATGCTCTGTTGTTAGTTAAAAGCCTGAGTTTAGCAAAATTTATATTTTAATTGCCCAAGTTATTGTAACTAATAGCACTAATACTTTACAGGCATATAGTAACTTCCATCTCATATGTTCTTCCAAGTGATTAACTTGCCAGCATTGCTTTGAGGCAGTTAATTTTATTTATCCCAATTTTACAGATGAGGAAATCATTACAACCAATGCCATGTGTTCAAAATCATTGAGTCAGGATGAAAAAAAAATGAGAATTGTTTTAGAAATTCTAAGACACTCTTTATTATTATTATTAATCCATTTTTTTTCTTTTTTTTTAGCTATTAGTGGGCTCACAAAACTTAACATCAATACTTTATCCATAACTCTAAGAGGTAAAAATAGCAAGGGAACCTAATATCATGATATCATACAGCTGGAAACTTTAAGGGAAAGAAAAATAGAACAGGGCTCATTGTGAAATAGTGAGAGGAAAATTGTGTCCCCAAATCATTCAAAGTCTAAGTTTGGTAAAGTAAACCAAAACTCAGATCTCTCAGCTACCATGTCTCTCTCTTTTTTTTTTTTCTTTTTTTTTTTCTTTTTTTTTCCTTTTCTTTTTCCTTAATTCTCAAACTTCTGCTCATTGCACTACATGAGGATAATTCCTGAACCTATTTCAATTTGGAGAGATCCTCAGAGACTCAGAGAGGGAGAAGGACAGTGAAACTGAGCAAGCAGTGGATGTTTCCTCTCTCTGGAAGGATGAGTCTCATAACTGAGCACAGAAAATGCTATAAACACAAGATTCAATTATTACCAAATACACAGGAAATCTTACCAAACTATTATAAATGTACCAAAAATTTTAATTACATATATACATTCAAAATCTAAAAAGGAGAAAATAACCTCACAAAAAAAAAAAAAAAAAAAAAAAAAAAAGGAAATTACTGAAGCTTTGTATTGTCTTTTGGAAGAATATAAGTCTGATGCTTACCCTTGTTCCTTTAGCATTTTTTTTTCATCCTATGCTTTTGCTTCTTCATTTCACTTTTTGAGATCTGTTTTTTTTTTTTGAGATCTGTTTTTGTTTTGCCCATACAATGCCTCATTATGCTTTGTAGAGGAGAAAAAAACATCTCTTTTGCTTCCTCTTCCCCACAAGTGCGTAAGACTTTCCTCTCAAAAGTACTTAATTGCTGCATCTCTTGTAAATTGCAGTGTTACCTACGTAACAGCAGCACCCAGATGTTCCCTACTTGTTCCACATCTTTGCAGGTCTCTGTGTCATCTTGTCCCAAGGAAGACAAAGTATCTATGAACCTACTAGCCAATGCAACAATACTTCTTGGCCAAAAATGCTCTGTACTAACCAGCGATGAAGGTATCTGCCAGAGAAAGAGCATTGCCTTTAGGGCCCTTGAAATACTGAAGTGTCATTAAAGAACAAATGTGAAGGATTACATCAGCCTTCATCAGTAAGAGTAGAGCTGTGCTCAACTTTGAACTGCAAAGCACTGATCCAACATGGAAAAAAAATCCTGTTTATCTCCTTCTGTAGTTAAAGTCAAACACCAGAAGATTGTAGCCTCTTTTGTCTAAGCTGCCACCTTGTTGTGATTGGGTCACAAAGTGCTTTCCTATGATCACAAAATCTGAATTCATACATTCTTTTGTTAACATCTGAGCTTCCCCTTATTAAGCTGTTCTGGAGAATTTTGTGTCTTTTATTTATTCCATAGTACACAAAGCAAACACTGGATGATGTACATGAATAAACAACAGAGGACGTTTTGTTAATTTGTAGGTGCCTTTTGTGGCAAGAAGAAAAGAGAAATATTTGCTGAGACACTTTACCAGTGGTGGCAAGAATTTTCCTAGGTTTGGGATTCTTGCTGCCTTCTATCTTTATACTATGTTACCAGCTAGATACAGCAGAGATTTTAGACTCTGTAATTATATGGAATATATGTATAAATCCATAAAAGCAGATATAAGGTTTGAACTAATTAAGGCTGAAAATATGAGTTGCAAAATTCCCCAGTGCTGTCACCTTTCTGCTTTTTAGCACATAAGCCTATTTAATTGCATGTCAAATAATGGGGAAGCCTCCTGACTATTATATTCCAAATATCTACTGTAACCTCTGTAATAATTTAATCACAGATTCTTTTTTCATATACTAGTAGCTTTGACAACCCAAACCAATGGAAATGTTTCAGAATATGAAAAACACTTCTTTACCCACAATATTTTTTGTTATTACTATCTTTAGGGAAAACCATAATAACACAAAGTTCACGGGGGTGAAAGGAATACATCATAAGTAAACATGAATGCTGAAAAGAAAAAAAAAAATGTTTGGGAAAATGAGTACTTTCAAAGTAGGTTGAGTATATTAATGTGGCCTAGGAATTCTCTATCATATTATGGACCAAATTTTAAATTCTTATGTACATAGGTAGACCTACTGAAGTCATTAGATCTTCAGGTTACATTTTAATTTTTTTTTATTTTTTATTTTTTTGTGGAAGAGAATTTAGTTGCTGGTTTTGTTTGTTTGTTTGTTTTTTGTTTGTTTGTTTGTTTGTTTTAAAAAAAAAGCACAGTGTGCAGTATTGAGCTATTTCCTTATCCCAAGCTAAAAGATATTTGGAGGAATACAAATATAAAAGTCATGATCTCCAGAAATTCTGGCCCTTGTTTCTCGCCTTGCTATATGTATCTTAGGCAAAATAAAGATGTTTACATTCATCTTTATTGGTGTACCTTTGCAGAAAGAGAATAACATGAACTAAAGGTCTCTGAAGGAAGAGAAGGTCTCAAGGAAGGAAAGGAGATTGAAAAACATCTTAGAAGATGAAGACAAGAAAATTCAAAGAACTCTGGATTATCATTCCATTGCTTAAAAGTACTTCAAAAAATGGGAGTCTTAGCATCAGCCCCATATTTGACAGTCCTCTGCAACTCACAAATCAGTTCTATCTAATGCTATCGTTCACCTGTTTTCAAGAATTCCCTGAGCTGGATGCAGTAGGTGTTTAGGAACTGCACACGAATTTCTCTTCCATTGGTTGATCCAGCTTCCTTTTTAGCCTGTGGCTTTAGCATCCATAACAGCCACAGGTACTTTCTTCACATGTTGACTACCCACTGGGTGAAAAAGTTCTCTTTTTGGTTGTGTTTAAACTCCTTTGTATGATCTCTGTTAAATTTCTCAATTACTTGTATTGGAAGAGGTGGTGGATATGTCAACCCCTCCTCCTGATGATCCATACCAGTCATGATGCTTTGGATATCTGTCTTATTCCCTTCTACAAAGGCCTCTTTCCCAGCCTGGACAATTCTGTCTGTTGGTGCTCAAGTGGAAGTTATTCAATACGCTTAACCATTTTTGTTGCCCTGCCCACCTCCCTCTGAAGATGAAGGGACAAGTGCTTTATGCAGTGCTTAGTATGTTGGCAAACCATGAATCTGTACAATGGCATTGTGAGATTTATTAGTTTGTTCTCCATTTTCTCCTAATAATTCCTAACACTTGCATTTACTTCTTTGACCACTACTGAGCACTGAGTCTGACATTTTCATGGAAATCTTTATTATAACCTCAAGATTTTACTCTTGAGAGGTAATGGTCAGCCACAAGGCCGTTATCTCATATGCAAAGTTGTTTTTTTCTTTTTTCTCTGTGCATCACTTTTGTACTTTCATTTATTTACATTGAAATTCACCTGCCATTTTATTGTCCAATCATTCAGTCTCAAAAGATTTTTCTGCCAGTCTTCACATTCAGCCCTTGTCCTTGTTGTTAGTCCTGCTATGAATAATTTTGCACCATCAGCAACCTCTGTCATGTCATTGTTTGTCCTCTTCTCCAGATTGTTTATGAATATGTTGAAAGCCCAGGTGCCCACTCAGACCTCAATACAAACCCACCTGTGACCTCCCTCCACCACCCTCATTCCCTCCAGCCATTTTTTTCTGACTATTGGTTTCCCAGCTTTCAAACAATTAATCCACAATACAAAGACTGTCTTTTTTGTACCGTGTTTCCTAGTTCTCTTCACAGGTTTTATTTGCTTGTTTGTTGTTTTTGTGTTGTTCCTGTCTTGCTGAGAGAATCTGTTGAAAACCTTTCAGGAGTCCAAATGGGATTTGTCAACCAGACCATCACATTTGCATTCTTCCTGTCTTCTATTCTTCCTGTCTCCTCTGTAAGGAACTTCAGCAGATATCTACAAGTCAATACCTTTCCTTACCAAGGCCACACTGATGCTTCTGATGTAGATGGTACTTATCCAAAGTGTCTGCTAATCCTGTTCTTTGTGTATTTTGCATTGATTTCCCCTGTGTGGAGGTTAGGCATCAGCCCCCTTGGCTCTACCCTGGCACTCTTTTTAAAAGCTGGGGGTCAGTAAGATAATCTTGTTTAATTTGCATCTAAATGAGTGGTTCTCCATTCCTCCTTCTTATTGTTTTATGAATCTGTACCTTAAATGTCAGATTTTTAACACCCCCCCCCCAACCTTCTGCTGTGTTCTTTCATACTATGTAGAGATTTTTTGTATATTAGAAATTACTAATCCTTAGGTCATTGCTATAGGACTATGGGGTTTGCAATGTATACATGTATATCTTAAATATACTGCTGCTGAATCCAAGAACAATTTTTGTGTGTGTGTCTTGAAAAATTATGAACATTGATACATCACCATTATCCAAGCCCAAGGGCTTTACCTTTTTTTTAAAAAAAAATAATAATAATAATAATAATAAAAAGTTTCACTGTGGATATTTTAACAAAACTTCATGTTCTGCATAAAACTGTTCTATCACATGCTCAATATTTACTGGTAGATGTAACAAAAAAATCCTTGGAACAGTTTTCACAACTTCTAGAAACAATAGCTAAGGGAGAACTGTAAGCGTACCAAGCAGCTGTGTGTTTTAAATTGGTCTTAATTTAATAAATCAACAAGGTGTTTACTGTTACAGCATGCACCTGTGTTTGTGTAGTTCTGTTTACCTATGCATACTTTATCCTTAAATTTAAAACCACTAGTTAGTAGGAAACAGGCAAACAGATGCATGGACTACATCCAGCTAGGAGCATCAGCTAGGACCGCCACCTGAGAAGGGGAAAGTTTGATAATTAAACGGGAGCAAGAATTTATAATTTATAATAAAGCTATCAATTAGACTTTTAAAAATTCTTCCTTAAAACTGAAGAATCATCAGAATCTCACAGAAAATTAAGGTTTCTGGAAAAAAAAAAAGATGGGACCACCAAAAAGTTCTGAGATGCACAAAATGTTGCATTTCAATTGGGCTGCTCATGTTTTGTTTTTTTTTTTACTTCAATATTTACATGAGCCAGAAAAGCATATATGAGATTATGTAGAGATACACACAATGGTACATAATGATATTATTGCCACAGAAAGAATCAACAAAAATATTTAAAGTATTTGCCCTTTTTCTATTTACAGATTTGTAAATAAATAGCACTTTCCAATTAAACATTCTTACATCAGCAGAATATTTCTTGTGTTTTTTCTATAGTAAAACCATTCCATTAAAAAAAAAAAAAAAAGAGAGAGAGAGAGAGAAAGCAAGAAAGCAAGAAAGAGAAAGAAAGCAAGAAAGTGAGCAAGCGAGCAAGCACGTAAGAAAGGATTTATTATCTGGTCACTCAACTTGACTATACTCATTCAGTATCAGAGCACCTCACAAACATGTCTTTTCTATGCTCTTTTTTTCTTACCCACAACAAGCACTTTCCTTCCTATACTTTAATTTGCAGTCTTTCTTGGGGAAGGAGATATGTATGGGGAGTACCTGATTTCCCAGAAAGGCAGATTGTAAATTTACTTCAGCAGTCCAGTTCCAGGAAAGTTTGGCTAGAAATATCTGTCAAGAGGTGGGATTCATCTAATCCAGGTTAGCTATTTACTGTCATTCTTTGGTGATTGGAGAAAGACAGGAGCCAGCTCATGTCCCACATGGCAAGGCACCTTCAAGGTAGGAGTGGGGTGCCTGCCCATCTCCCCTCTTCAGAGAGAGGGGCCTACACATTTATCCCAGGCGGTGTGCTGTGATGTTAAATACCAAAGATCTGTAACAAGACGGGGTGAGTTTCATAGAAAACCCTATTAATTTAAAGAAGATCTTTAACTTTTAGCACAACTGAATACAGAGCCTAGTGCTGTCCTTCAACTCCAGTAAAATTCCTGCATATCACTGGTGAAGATGGGCTCGCTATTGCTGTCACTCTTGAATGATAAGGCACCTAATCCATGGAAAGTACTGAATGAAACCTAGGCTCACAAATTAACCTTTAGGAAAGAGAAGACTTGTGTTGTACAGAAGAAAAGCCCTCTGTGGAGCTGGGAGGAAAGCCTGAACTGTGAAACTCAAAATCTCCAACTAACTTGGTGACCTTTGGGTTCTAATAATTTGAGGAGATTTTAATATGACGTGGCATTTTTTAACCTTTAAGGTTTTGTACTAATAAAATTCCTGCTGTATGTTAAAGGTGCAGGATTTTACAGGTTAAGTGACTTTGGTAGGAAATAATGTATTCCAGATTTAGTGTTCTGTGAGCTTCATGGTGCGGAATACAGAATTACTTTAGAATGGCTCAAGCACAAAAATTGATACATCTGGTTTATGCGATTTGCTTTTAAGGCTGGAGTTTATGACTACCACGGCATTCTTTACATCTTTAAAGTTAAAGCCCTATCAGTGATTTTATTATGAATTGTGTTTTGGGGGGTATTATTTTTGTGGTACTTTTCTGTACGCAACCAGGAAAATCAGTGACTAGAGTCTGCATAGTACGGATGTAAACTTCAGAAGAGTAGATGACAGCCGCCAGCATGGGCCCTGCGTCATCCCACTCAGGATGGCCTAGGAGCCATCCCAGGAGGTGACTGTTCCTGCTGACCCCAAAAATTGTTGAACTGAGCCAGTTCTTATACTGTTGTTGAGTAATCTCTAACTCTTTGGAATTAGGGGAGCAATTTTTATACCAAAATCAGGAGAAGCAATTATCACACCACTGTGTTCTGCTGTTATGAAGGTATAGAGACAGGGAAAGCTTCACCCTCTCCAGAACAAGCTGTTATGCAGGATGTCAGAGCCCTGGCTTTTCAAAATGTCACAGCCCCTTAAGGAAGCTATTAATTTCTTCAACACAATTGAAAGAGTTTCTACCTCCCTGCCAATAACATATTCACTGGTAACTAAGGGGGAGGGACTGTTCCTGGAAAGTCTTCCAAATTATGTAGCTTAATACATTTTCTTACAGCTGTCACTTAATAGCTTTCTTAACTGAAAGGTAGTTTTTCCTGTACAGCCTTACTAGGTATTCCTGAGAGAGCACAGCACTGCTCTTCAGGAGACCTGAAATGACATTGTGAATAAATCCAGCCATAAGACAAGCCCTCTGTGTGTGTTAGTAATCTGTTAATGATGGCTCTCTTGGGAGTGACCAGGCACTGGGCACATGTTGCTAGAAAAATCCTACAGCAAGGCAATTGAGAAAAATAGTAGCAGATGCCTTGGTCTGCTCAATGCTTGTCCTCTCTCTACACCCCCGCACTCCCCAAGGAAAAGCTCGTAATGGGGAAAGCACAGAGCCTTGTTCATCTCGCTGTTGCATCTTCCTTGTCCTGGGGCAGGTCTGAGAGCACCTGGCAAAGATGCTAAATGATGCTGACTCCACTGATGCTGCTGGGGAAGACAGCCTGAAGCACAAGCAATAAAGCAGACTCTGGAGCACCATGTGAAGGGGTGAATGGTAGGAGCCTAGTCATTATGCCCCCAAATAAAATATCATCTGAAGCCAACGTTCTAGCACATAGTCTTCTGTGTTTAATTAGAGAAATAATCAAATAGGTACCATACCTATGATTAGCTCTAGGATATTCTTGCACAGGAAGAAGTTTAAAAGCAAAATGCTTGCATGCAATCAGTACAATTTGTTCTGACCTAGCTGTCTGAACCAGTCAGTCACAGTGTATACGAGCTGCCAAGGAGCAGTGGAAAATAGAAACACCAATTGATCAACAGATGGATTTAATAAGTGTTGAGAGTGAGATCCTCCCAGCAAAAATATATTTGGGACTTTGCACATCAGCTGGGCATCAGGTCTCATTCCAAATCCTCCCTTGCCTGTGGCTTGTAGTCTGGTGGAGGGACAATTTTCCAGATCCTGATGTCCCTTGCAGAAGGACACTGTTGAGAACGGTGGTGATGGCAAAAGTGTTGCACGTGTCTCACGGGTGCTGGACGCTGCACAGGACAGCATCAGGGTGGTGGTGGGCCTGGCAGTCTTCACAGCCCTTGGCAAACACTCCTGAGCCCTGGCAGTGAGGATGGAGCTTTTGTGCCTGCACCCCCACATGCCTGCACATGCCGGCACAGCCAGCAAATGCAGAAACTGGTACCATAAATGTTGCTATACTGGAAACACATAAAGCAGAGGGTGAGCATGCTGTTAAGTCTGCTGTAGAGAGTTACATAAATACCCCTATAATGGCATTATAGATGGAACTAGTAAATATGCACTTAATTGTAACAGTCATTCTGTGACCTCCTCAAACTCAGTTATTTTAGGCAGTAAAAGCATTCTGGCTCCCTTAAAACCAAAGATAATTTTTCTAGTGTTTTCAGCCTCATAGGTCAGAAGCTTCTTCCCCTACCCCATTTCTGAGTGCTTTCAGCTTTCATATGAACAGCAGATTGCCTGTGTATAAGAATTAGAATGGTTTAAAATATTAGGACACAGCATTCAGTCTCTGACTTCTCCTTCACAATGTGCCCAGATACCCTATATCATACACCTCCTGTGGGCCATCTAGGACTCCTGCTTGCTGGACATGCACTGATATCTGCAACCGTCTCCCTAGCAGCCTGTTATCTGGAATTATTCCAGCCTTTGCCTGCTATAACCACATACCAGCACCAACAGCACTTTATAATAAACAAAGTGAAAATAACATGAGAGAATGAAATTCTTTATGGCTGAATGCCAATATAACTTATGTAGCAAAAAATAAAAATAATTTAAAAAAATACTCTACCCTGTTTTTTAGGTCTGAATTACTTGTACATTATGTTTATATTTAACAGATCTCTGATTACAGTATATAATGCATAATTCACTTGCATATTCAAAACCGCATTTTTGTTATCTCTATGTTTCCTCCTGATTGAAGGGAATCTTAAACAATATTGAACAGAAAAAATGAGAGCATTCAGTTGATTTACAGAACAGCATGTCATTTAGTAACTGTATACACCCTGCACCATCACATCTGAAATCTGAATAGATGGGTGGTTTCATATTTGCAGAAAATACTTTTATTCATTATATAATGCTGATACATGGATGATAGACAGGAATGTGAAAAGCAGGGACTGAAGATTCAGAAAGAATAAAGAGAAGATTAAACATCATATTGGGCTCCAATTAAAGGAAAAAAAAAAAGTCAGAAGATAAAAAAAGGGAGAAAAAAGCTGTTAAGGAGGGTGGCTGCTCCCCTGACTTACTGATGTGCACTCTTGAGGAGCAGGAAGATAAGATAGAAGGAAGAATCACAGCTACGTGAAAAGCAGATTGGGAATGGCTGAATAGCATAAGGAGCAAGTACCCTCTTCTGCTTGAAAAGAAGAAAATGTAACATTTTTGTACTGCTAATGATGACATGTGGTGTAAAAACAAAGCAACAATAATGATCTGCATCTGCGTTCAGCCATCCTCATGCATGGAACACGGGTGCTACAACCATTGCTTTGGGCCACAGGGTGTAACTCTGGAAGCCTTCCAGGGCACCAAGATGCCCTGCTTTGTCCACCCCACAGGCGGCTCAGCCTGCAACTCAGATGGCAATGTAAGATTTTGCACTGGTAAACAGAGGAGGCAAAGACTCTGTGGAAACATCTGTATTTTAGAAAATGTGCAGGATCAACTAGAAATAAGATGAAAATTCAGCAGTATGGGAAGTGGCCTACTGGAACAAGCATCTAAATAATGCTGGAAATAGGAAAGCAATGATCCCAGGCCTGAACAGTGATGCAGTACCTGGAGTGGGATGAAGGACATGGGAGATTTCGGTCTTTACCAGCCTCAGCAAATAAATGAGCCAGCCAAAAAGAGCTCTGTGGAGTCCTCCAGAAGGGGAAGAAAGAAGAGGACAAGGAAGGAGAAGTGACAGAGGCTGTGAGGTTCTTTCTCCAGCACTTAGAGGCAACCCCTATGGAAGTAGATTTTATGGGGCTGCCCAACTTTGTAAATGCAATAAAACCTTTCTACCAACAAAAAGTATATAGGTATGACATTTTTTTCAACCGTCAGTGCTGTATGTAAAATACCTGAATATATATTATAGAAACTAATTAATGTGACAGATTAATCAAGTACTTTGAATTCAGTTTTTTGAACAACCAGCTGGACCTATCTATCATTTCAAATCCTGGAAGTCTTCCCTAAAACAATTGCTGTTCTTTGTGTGTTTATGTTTGTTACTGCACAGAAACATGATTTTAAAATCCATTTTGTAAAGCTGATGAATACCTTGAAGAATCAGTAATGAAAGAACAGAAAGCTGTAAAGTAGTTTTATTTTACTACTGTCATTTATAGGTCTCAGCTGAAATCAGATGCTATTAGACTAGTTACTACACCATAGGGTAGGAATGACTACTTCCCCCACAAAGAATTTACCATCTGAGATGATAAAGATAGACAAAAGATGGGATTGATCTCATGTAACTTTAGCCATGTAGAAATGAGGATCGAGAGCTAAGACAGTCGTCAGGACTGCTCCAAAGCACAATGGAAAAACAGAAACTCTTCCAGAGATAAACACTTTATTTTACCCACCTCAGACACCTCTCAAGATAAAGCATATTATCCTGTGCAGCTCCCCATCTCTTCCATTTCTTCCTGTCTCTCTCCATTTAATTATAGAGAGATCTTCCTCTCAGATTAGACACCCAACTCACTAATGGTCAAGTTAGGTGAAATCCAGAACAATGTGCCCATGTTTATGGAGTGGGCCAATAGCAGCAGGGAGACATGAATGCCCTCATCCCCTGCATGCAGGTAGGGAATCCTGAACACACAGCATGTGGTCAGTGAACAGGTCAAGCTCATACCAGAATGAGGAAAAGATGAAGCTGAGAGCAGAATATGGGAGCCTTTGCAGGACCAAGTGGTTATGGTTACACAAGGTGCCATTGGTTGGCAATGTCAGTGTCAAAGAAGGCAGGACCTTCATCTGAATTTATAACGTTACTATGCTCTTGGGCAAAGGTATCCTGTTCATATATTTTTCTGACACAATTGAATTGTTATATTTTGACTTGGATCCCTCAGTGCTCTTAGAGTAAATACCACAATATGCAATTATATTGTGAAGATTCAACACCTCTAACTACAAGTTGAAAAATGAAAAGAACCGTCAGAAGATAAATATGTTTTTTTTATGTGAAAATTCAGAAAGTCTTCATCCCACCCAAAAAATAATAATAAATTAAAAAAAAAAAAAACTATAAAATACTTGAAAATCAAAGGACCTCAAACAAGCTGAAATTCTGGAAGAAGATATGAGTTAGGTTCTCTACTACTTAAGAATAACCATCACCTGTGATTTGTCTGTCATCATGTCTGAGATCAAATCAATACTGACTATTTTCCATTGACTTTTCCAGATCTTACAGTCTGAAGAACAAAGAGTAGTTAAAAAAAAAAAAAAGGCATATGCCTATAACTCAGGAATTTATTTTTTCATGATTATAGTCATATTTATTTTGTATTTTTTCACATGCTACTATCACAAGAAGCAGAAAAAAATTACAGAATGTATACAAGAATTGCACAGGCAAAGCCAGATCAGGTCTGCGTGAAGTCCTAGATCTAGCAAGGAGAGGCATTTTGTTTCCATTCAAAGCTCTTGATAAGGAAGATCCTACTGAAAAAAATGGCATAGACTGGAAAGCAAAAATGTCTTCTCTGAGCCCCACTTAGCATTAGTCTAAATGCTTTCAAATAACTTCAAATTCTTTAAAGATTTCTGGTAATAAGCTGTATCCTTGGGAACAAGTCAGCAACAGTAGCATTTTTTTTTATTTTTGCTATGCTAATTTGCCTGTAAGAAACTTTGACTTGGTCCTGTCTTCCCAGTTTAATACTACCATTTCATTGTGGGGCAAGATGGATGGGGCTTGTAAAACTGAAACAGCACTAAATAATTTAGAAAATCAATACAAAAATTGCAGAAATAACAAATCAAAAGCTTAATGGCTACTGCCCCGCAGTTCCACTGTGTACCATTTGATACAACATTTCTCCATATCATCTTCTTGTGTTGTTGTTGTTTTTTTTTTTTAAGGCCTGACCTTGCAGTTTACAAACCACAAGTCTGTTGAGCTCTCTAGAAACGTTAATTTGCAAGCTCTTCAAGGTACAGACTTTGTCTTTATTTCTGTGAGGCACACAGGATGCTCTTAGCACTATCCAAATTTTAACTGAGGTAATGTAATAACAACTCCTGCACAAAAGCTGCATTACAGTAGAGTTAAGGTTTTCCAAATGTCTTCCATTACAACAGACAAACAAGTAACGCATTAAGCAGCCAGCTGTCACCCCCACAGGACCAGCCTTAAGGGATTACCCAGTACCATCACATCTCTTACTGACACCAAACATTAACAACATCTCCAGTACTTTCAACAATGTTATCATCACCCTCTGTGCACACATCAAATAGCTGAAAAGGACCTGCTGGTCATCAATACATAAATGTGCTTTGCGACATCGGCTGGGGTAATGGAGCGCCTAATTCTGGCACCGCTTCTAAGGTGATAAAAATCTAAGTAGTGGAAGAGATGTATTGAGTAAAATAAAGCTCGCGGTCAAGAAATGTCAAGGTGCTTTATGGAATTTGTTGAATTAAATTAATCTTATTGAACTACAAAAAGCAAGGAGCTCATCTAGTTCAGTCCATGCCTGAGGCCAAGTAGGAGAAACTCAAACTGAGACCAAATCAATTTATTTCCAGTGAGGTCTAAATTTTTGAGACACCTGGGCCACAGTTACTCTTTGGGGTGTACAGTCACTATCACTATAATGAGCACTATCAATCCAAAGGCTTAGTGTAACATGGAATGGAAGGAAAATGTCTTTCCCAAAAAGCTCTCTCCCAAACAACAAGTTACTTACAGGAGCAAGTGCTGTATTCTGCACCTCGGAAGAGGCAACCTTGGCTATACATGCAGAATAGGGGATGAGAGTCTGGAGAACAGCCCCACAGAAAGGGATCTGGGGGTTCTGGTCACAGCAAGCTGAACACGAGCCAGCAGCGTGCCCTGGCAGCCAGGAGGGCCAACCGTACCCTGGGGTGCATCAGGCCCAGCACTGCCAGCCGGGCGAGGGAAGGGATTGTCCCGCTCTGCTCTGCGCTGGGCGGCCTCACCTCCAGCACTGTGTGCAGTTCTGGGTGCCACAATATAAAAAGGGAATAAAACTATCAGAGAGTGCCCAAAGGACGGCAGCTAAGATGGTAAAGGGTCTATAGAGGAAGACACATGAGGAGCGGCTGAAGTCCCTTGGTTTGCTCAGCCCAGAGCAGAGCAGGCTGAGGGGAGGCCTCATGGCGGCCTGCAGCTCCCTCACGAGGGGAGTGGAGGGGCAGGCGCTGAGCTCTGCTCTCTGGGGACAGCGACAGGACCCGAGGGAACGGCATGGAGCTGGGACAGGGGAGGGTCAGGCTGGGGGTTAGGGAAAGGTTCTGCACCCAGAGGGTGGTCGGGCACTGGGACAGGCTCCCCAGGGCAGTGGTCACAGCACGGAGCCTGCTGGAGTTCAGGAAGTGTTTGGACAATGCTCTTGGACACATGGCCTGATTTTGGAGTGGTCCTGTGTGGAGCCAGGAGTTGGAGTCAATGATCTTTGTGGGTCCCTTCCAACTCTGGATATTCTATGATTTTATGATTCTATGAGAAGACTCAAGTGCTTGTCTTTCACTCCCACTTTAAGGCCTTTTATGTTGCCTTGAGGTTGTAAAAAGAATGAAAGAAAATCAAAAGCTCACTGCCTAAATTAGGCAAAGCCCAGGCAAGCAGAGATGAGCGCCCTGTTCTTCTCTCTGGGGAGCAGACAGATAGTGGTGCAGCAATGATCTCCCCATCCCCACAGCTGCTTAGAGCCAGAGCTGCAGGGAGACATCCATGCTTTCTCTTTTTTTTTTTTTTTCCTTGGGCTCTGCCCTGTACTGTCTTGTAAATCTGGATTAACTCCATTACATCAGGAAAAGAGCAGTAGCATAAAACTAAGCATGAATGAGGTCAGACGGGTACAGCTTTCAGCTAATTCATGCAGAAAGAAAGGTGTCAAACAGTACTTGTACTCTTGTACTCTGACAATGAACCTGGATCCTACAATGGAAAAATTTGGGATGGACACTAGGTCCTCCAATGTTCCGAATGGGATAAAATAAATGGAGTTAAAAGAAAAAAAAAAAAAAAAAAAAAAAAAAGGAAACAATGGGCAAGATTCAGCCTATCTCATTTTGGTATACAAATTGTGGACTGGAATATTTCAGCTGGGAATCTGACTATCAGCAAGGGAAGCCAGATTACATCTCCCTTTGTAGGCAGTGGATGGATGAAAAGAGAACCAGAGAACATCCCTCTGCATGATTCTCGTCCTAGAAAAAGGCTTTAGGAAATAGCAATGAAGGGCTTGTAAAAACTACCACCCTTTTGCAGGGTTTGGGGTCAATCAGATGACACCAAACACCTCTAAGAGTGCAGAGGCCCTGGCTAAGATAAGGTAGCCAAACACATAGCACTCATTTGTTTTGAAATACAGTCACCCAAAGAGCAATGGAGAGGCATGACCCTGATAGAGCATGCATTTGCATGGAGGCTGAGATTGTGACCCCAAGGTCTTCTGCCTGGTATTTTCTATATAAAGGAGTGCACAAATGCACCAGACTTCAGAAGTGTTTGGATGGAGGGAAGAAAAGAGAGATTTGCTGCAGCATCTGCTTTCTGGGAAGCCAAAACGGAGCATTTGCAAGCCAGAAAGACCTGGAGTGAAGAACTCTGGCCCCAGCCCTGAAGTTAGGTCACTCAGGTGGGAGAAGGGAGTTCTGTTTCGGGGCTATGGTTTTTATCCAGTAAAAATCTAATATAATATGCGTAAGCAGTCCAGGGACTTTTGTTGATCATTGCCTTAATTGACTAAAGTGCAAGGATACTGTTCTCGGTATTGATTTTCTAATCAAATTAGTGCCTGGTATTTACCGTCCATATGTTTATTCCTCTGTTGTACAAGGCCCTCTAATGGCCCACAGGGTTAGCATCTGATTCATAGCTTTATTGTCCTGCTCCTTCTCCAAATATGTGCAGAACATATCAGGCTCTCATTATCTGGTAGCCATTAATAACCAAATGAAGTAGAGAATGTAGTTGATCCCCTAACCTGCTGGTAAAAATTAGCCTTGCACATAGGGGAATCAGTTCCATTACTGTTTGCACTGCTTCAGTCCCTGACTGCCTGGAAATGGCTAAGTGTCTCTCTGCCTCAGTTTGTCACTAAAAAACAGCGTGATGAGGACATCAGAAGTTTTAGGACAGAAACAGCAGCAATGAGACCACCAATGTCTCAGTGCAGAGCAGGCTGCAACATCCTTCTTCTGAGAAGCTGAGTTGTGGTCTCCCCCACTTCTGAAAGCTTCTCCATCAGGTACTCCAACTACTTGACCTGAGAAGCGAGTCTGGGATTTGGTCCTAATGAACCAGGGGAAGAAAACATTATACACATCTCAGAAGTATCTCATCATGTGAAAGGGAAAAATCTTGTTACGGTACACTCCAAACAGCTCAGCCTATTCAAGGTAATCACATTTATATTTATTAAATGAGACTGCATTCATAAAATGTCAGTGTTGCAGCCAAGACATAAACAACGTTACCCAAGACATAGTCCAGAAGCAATAGGATGGTTTATGACACTTCCTGTTTTCAGAGTCCTCCTTTCTCATTCCTAATCATCTCTAATAAAAGTGTGTACCAACGTGCATGCACAGCCATCTCCAGGCTAGCTGCTTCAAATAAATGCCTTTTCCAATAAAGGGAACACCAACCAAGGTGGCAAAACAAAGATCAATGCCAAACATCTTTCCTTATGATTTGTTTAATTATATTCTAACATGGCATCTTCATCTCTAGTAGATTTTAAAATGTCCATTTTTCTCATGATAAATTATTTCATAAAACAGACACAGTTTGACTTCCTTTACTTACCTAATGATTTATTTACTGAATCAATAGTAAAAGGAAACAGGTATAATAAAGTGGATCTGAGTCATGTAGAGGTTTTGAGGAAGCAGACTTCAGGAAAATCATTTGCGTAGAAACGTAGGAATTCTAAAAGAAAGGCTTTCAGAGCAGAAACAACCTAAATGGAGAGCCGTGCAAAGTGATTTCCTTCACTACTGGTTCAAGCGGCAAGATAGCTGGGGAAAAAAAAAAAAAAAAAAAAAAAAAAAAAAAAAAAAGAGAGAGAGAGAGAACTTGGCTTATTTTCATTTGAAAAACAGCAAAATATGGCACCTGAAAATATACCCTTTTTTCATAATTACAACTCCTTATATTCAAAGATCACTAAACACAAGCACAGGTAACATATGATTTTAAACATGAAGACACTTTAAATAGACATATCTCCTTTCAGCAAAGCGCTTAAGCCAGGGTTATATGCTTTGTTAAATATGGATGTGATTCCAAGCCTCGTACTGTAAAGTCCTTTGGGGCAAAGTTTTGAAAATGCATCAGAAAATGCCAATACACCAGCATCATGCTTTAATGATTTCTAACACAAATAGGTGAAGAACAATTGCTTGAGGATTTTCACACACATCACTGCTGAGGACAAAAGTACTACATTTTAAGACAACGTGTTTGAAAGAAGGCTGCAGTGGAAAAAAAAAAAAAAAAAAAAAAAAAAAAAAAAAAAAAAAAAAAAAAAAAAAAAAAAAAAAAAAAAAAAAAAAAAAAAAAAAAAAAAAAAAAAAAAAAAAAAAAAAAAAAAAAAAAAAAAAAAAAAAAAAAAAAAAAAAAAAAAAAAAAA
>NC_048893.1:181008753-181012254 GCF_011077185.1 Oxyura jamaicensis
GAAGGCTGCAGTGGAAAAAAAAAAAAAAAAAAAAAAAAAAAAAAAAAGGTTATATCAGAAGCTGGAATTTGTCCTGTGCTACAGCATGTGTTCAACAAAGCCCGTTATAATCAAAATTGAAACAACGAAGTCAGCATTGCCTTCATATAGCAACAATGTCAGGTGAAGATGATCAGTGCATGAGAAGGCTGAAAGTCACTGAGGGAAGCAGGATGATGTCATTTAAATTCAATTTACGAGCCTTTAATAAGTACACACACACAACCCAAAAACTGTACACATAAGATCCTTAAAATGATATGAAAACATATAGAGTGACAGATATTTTAGTCAAGATGCCTACCTATTTTCAATAGTATTTTACATATCAAAAAAGTTTCCATTCTAGGCTTCAAGCACTAATTTGTCTTCTTTTATTTTGTTGTGGCTTCCAAGAAAGACAAGGCATTGTAGTCAGAGAGCAGTATCAGGTCTGTAAAATGCTCTGATGGGCAAAGCATTTCTGCTGTCTTGGTCTCAGAGACAGTTATTAATGGATGGGCTGATAATGCCTATTATGTGCCTGAGATAACCTCAAAAGAGCCAGCAAATACAACGCGAGATGAACAGTGCCTGTTCTTGTGAGGGTTTCTTAGCAATAAATTGGATTTTCAATGCAAAATATATCACTTTTGGAAAGAAAAAGCAATCAGAACTTTGAGAGTCTACTAGCTGTAGAAAGTGTTTGGAAAATAAGCAAAGGCACATGGCATGTCTTCAAAATCACTTAATTCATCAAAGGGCAAAGAAATCAGCATCTCATTGAAACGCAGCCTGCTGGATCTTTCGGTTCTGATTCACCTAAAGATAAGGAATACAAGTTCTCTGATATTACACTCTCTGGTAAGCAGGATTAAAAAAAATACAGTCACATCACTCAGACAATAAAGACGAGGTGATCCTCTTTTATTTCCCTCATTAGTATTTAATTGTACTTCAAAAGAATGTCTGCAAACACAGATTTTCCTGGTACCATTGCACCTTAAGATTCACAGCTCCAGCTCATGCTAGTGTGTGTTTATTTGTATCAGAATGCATGCTTTCAAATGAAATTAGTCCTTGAGGCTTACTCCTCTGCCAACTGCTATTTGTCCTGCAGGAAAACAACTCCCTGAAGAAATGCAAATCATTAATGGATCTTCCGGGCTTTGGGACAATTACTGTGCCATCTGAGTTCTCAAAATCTCAGTAAGTAGGTTATAGAGCCTATCATTCCATATGGCTGTATCTGAAATAAGATGCTTAGGTGGGTTGTAATGTGACATAGTTTGAATACGTATAATTGTTTCTTAAGCTCAGCTACAAGCCCTAGGCCACCACCAGTTCAATAAGGGATCAGACAGGGGTGAACTAAATTCTGTGAACATTTTATTATCTGCGGGCTGAACATCTTTAGTTCAGATTAGACAAATACTGATCTTCACAGATTATAATCACTGCATCGATGTACTGTTTCCAAGTTAAGCAATGAAAATTGTCTCACATAAGGAAAATAACATAAATGTGTAATTTCAGGAGACACTAAAAAGAAAGCATTGATACTCTATCTTTTATTCTTGGGAGCCATTATACAGGGCTACCTTTGTGAAAGCTACATGAGCAATTAAGTGAGAAGGAAACAAAGATAAAACTAGCAGGTTTTCTAGATGTGAAAATGTAAAATATTTTTGTATTGTCTGCCTGCACTTTTTGCTGAGAAAGATTTTCCCCCAAAACTCCTGCTCAGCTCTTGTTAATTGTTACCACTTTGTTCGAGATGACCAAAATGACAGAATTTATCTAAGACAAAAGAAATAGCTTTTCTCTCTGTTATTGCAGGTTTTTCTTTCTGTTATTGTTATTGTTACTGTTAGTGCTACTGTTACTGTCAAACTACACTGACTGTAAGAAATCTCACAATGCTATGTTAGAGGGCACAGTGGGGGCCAGCAGTTACGCTAAGTTTCTGCTATTCTTCCCACCACCACATATAATCTTTTGAATACTTTGCGTTATCCCAGTGGGATGGACTGCAATGTGGAATATAGAAACCAAGATCACAGAAAAATTGGGTGGTTGTTTTGTTGATGGTGGTGGGGGTTTTTGTTTGATTTGTTTTTTCTTTTTTTTTTTTTCTTTTTTTCTTTCCCACTGCTCCATCATTCCCTTCCTAATCATCTAGTAATTCTTAAGGTAATTTGTAATTTACTCTTATTTTAAAATATTCTTAATTTAATTGTTCTTCTTATTATTTCAATTCTTATGGTTTTTCTTTCCGCTTTTAAGTATTTTTACAAAGGATTTCCAATGCAAAACAATGATGAAAATGCAAATTTAACAAAAACCAATGCAAATGAATGATTAATATTCCAAATAGATTAGTTTATTCTTTCTTAACAAGAGTGTCTTACCTACTTCACAAAAATAATTCTTGGATTTGGAGCCAGTTCTGAGGTATGTGTCTTGACTTAACACAGGATGTGATAATCATAAACCATATTATTGCTCCCCCAAGCAACTTGACTATGTAGCACCTGTAAAGAAACAGTGACAGCAGAGATTATGCACAGTATATAAGTAGATCACCTTTATTAATAAATGCAATTCAGAACCAAAACTTAACTGCTTGTATTTTCTGGAGTACATGGTATCTGGTATTTTGCAATGTGGTATCTTATCACTCTTAGAGCCTGAACAGATATTTCTTCCTACTTTCCTAAGGCACAGTACTTTGTTTAGTCTAAGCTGCAAGCACAACCACACAGAATGACAGGGGCTGATGTGTAAGGGATTTCTAAAATGACAATAATAATTTAAAAAGCAGCATTTTAAAAGATAAAGTTATTTCAGTCATTAAGAACATCTAAGGGAAGAAAGCCTTTGAAAGTAGGTTAACATTTCTGTCAGGTCTGTCACTTCATATACTTCAGTCCAATGCTGCACTGGATTTTAAAAGTTTCTGTCTCGTTTTTACTATAAAAATATTGGGGAGAGTATATAGAGCACTAATAGTGGGTTTATTTTTTCATTGAAAAAATAAGGTCTGAGATGCTTCAAACTCTAAGCAAGGTAGGTCTATTATTTCAAGTTTGGAATTTCAAAGTTAGACATTCAGCTTCATGTTGGAGCATAAATACAGAGTTGCCTGGTTTCCAGTAGCACAAAACATCCCAGATTGCACAGGAGCAGCATTTGTTCACACCAATGAAAACTGGACTTCATGCCTTGCTGTGAGGCTAGAGACATACTTGGGTAAATGCTTTGGGAGATTTTGCCTTAGTGCATGGTAGTTCACAAAATCAATAAAAAATATCAAATGATCAAGTGGTTTTCTAAGCTCACATCTGGTTATTTGATTTCCCAAAAGTACTGCAGGTAGTGGAAGTAACCAGATGGCTGAAAAGATTTTGATATGGAAAGTCGTATAAATAGATAGGATAGATAGATAGATAGATAGATAGATAGATAGATAGATAGATAGAT
>NC_048893.1:181012264-181021842 GCF_011077185.1 Oxyura jamaicensis
GATAGATAGATAGATAGATAGATAGATAGATAGATAGATAGATAGATAGATAGATAGATAAACTGTTCATGATTTCTAATACAGTAATGCTTAGAAGTCAGATTCTTCTTTTTTTCTATTTACTGGATACCTATACAAACAAATATCTTCTGCCCAAATTGTTTTGCAGTCTAAAATACAACCAGCCATTTTTGTTTAAGAGGAGAAATGTCAAGGTGTGAGGGGATAGGTACAAGATGTATAGACTACAAGATCTGCTTTATCTTCTCATTACACAAGAGGCAAAGAACGCTCAATGAAACCAACAGGTATCCAGCTGAAAAATGTTGCAAGGATTTCACATTTTCTGGTGAAATGTAATTGGATTTAGAATTCACTGCTACTAGGTGTCACTGAGGGTTTCTACAACTGCTAAGTGAAAAGAGGACCAGGGAGTTTGCTCATTCACTGGGCCCCTGGGCATTCCCATTACTTAAGTGTTATCTCTAACTTCTTTACTCTCTCTTCTCAGCAGCACCAATTTGCTTTCTTGCAAAGCAGAGTTGGGACTAGTTCCCTTTGGGCAAAACAGCTCTTCGTGTATGAATGATAATGCCCCAGTTTGTCTCCTTCTGCACTGTTCTGTCATCTGAAGATATCCTCAAAGGACCAGATATTCCCAGATGCACTCCAGGCCATGAAAGATATGTCCTTAGTTTCACATTTTGAAAATGTCACTCCCATAGACTTTGACATATTGCTGACATTATGTCAGATACTTTGAGGGGAAAAAAAAAATAAAAAATACTATGCCCTAGGACCAGCATTTGGGTCCTAAGGAAATACTAAGCCATGCTGTTGTATTGTAGACACACTCCACTGTGGAGTGGCAGTGTGAATGCATGCCAGATGGTCCTGGGAATGGAGATCATTTCCTGGCCTTCTGAAATGTGAGATGTCCCATATCACTTACCCTCAGGCAGACAATGGCCCTGGATCTGTTTTATTCACTAGCACAGATGTAATCAGTGAGAGCAATAACTTAGGAGAACCAAAAAGTATCTGCTGATAGCCAAAAGAACATGAGAACCTGCATAAATAAATGCAAAATAAACATTATCATAGCTACAAATCCTTATGTTTCAGGACATAAGTTAGTAAAATGCCTGTGATTACAAATAAACTACCATCCTAGATGTTAATATAGTAGATAATTGTCTGTAATGGTTTCCCATCTTCTGTAGTACAACTCTTCACACACTAGTGCTTTGATTCAGTCTGGTAACTTCTGTGCTACAAATACTGGCATCCAGTCATTGTTCAACTAATATACCCTTCAACAGACAATGGTCAAATAATTCCTTTGCTACTACTACTTTGTGAAGTTTATGAATTTAAAACATTAACCTACTTCCATCATGAGGTGCTATATTAACACACTAAACTATGTAAATTGTTTACAAGAGCTTCCTACTGAGGCATGCCTTAGCTGATAATAAGCACTTCCTGAATTAAATGAGTGTTCTTAACTCCCCTTAGCGAAAGCAGGAGATGTTTAGCATTTCAGGATTAGGCTTGAGCCTCTCAGTCCTTTGCCTGATTCCTGGCAAAATCTGTCATTTGTCCTACATACCACAAATTCAGTTTGCCAGCCACCACATGATCTTCCTACAAGTAAGACCCATTGGGAGTGATTTGTTAAATAGACATCTAGAGCATATGATCTGACATGACCTAATTGTCTACATTCCCTTAACGGCCCATGAAGGGAATAAGTTGTACACAGCAATTCACTTAAACCTAAAGCAGGCACAGGAAAGTGGCTAGAACTGACTTTCCATCAATTCTAAAGGGCATCTACAGAGATTTATCTCAGACATAAACAACAACACTAGATGTCTAACATTAAGTAAGGTGAATCCTACTACAGCATACGACCCTCAACAGCTGTATCAATTGGACTCAACTCATGTGCAGATAGGTGCTGCATGGTTCTTACTATGCACAGAACTTCTGTCTGCTGCTTCTATTCCAAGTAAAACTGTGCAAACAAAGTACACACATGCCATATTTTTCCAACCCTGCTAGAAGTTCTAGTAAAAAGCATCAGTTCTGCAAATAAAACTCACTTTGTCATTGTTCTTAGACCTCCACAGAACATCAGAACTACCATTTATCAACCATTCTCTCAGTCTGCAGTTATTTCTTTATGTGAGAATTGGTCAACAGCACAAAGGCCAGGCAAGAGCGTAAGTGAGCTGAGAGTACTGTACTTCAACTGGGATACACAACCAAGAGAGTGGGCCTTCCTCAGTCTACCCCCCAGATCTGGCTGCTGTCTCAGTCTTTGACTTTGCTGTGGGAGCCAGTGTCCAGAGTTCAATACCTGGAAGAGCCTTAACTTGATCCCACATTAAAATTAGATTCAGTTTCATATGTCCTCCACCCCAGCCTCTGGAGTCACTTCTTTCCTCTGCTCCTCTGTTCTTCTTCCCAGGTGGTTTCCTGAGCCATCAGGCTATACCTGCCTACGGCAGAGATGGGGAATGAGAGAGAACACCTTGCAGAAGCTCCTCCTTGCTGCAGACAGGAACAAGGCCGGACGACAAGCACAAGAAGGAACCGGGTGAAGTTTCCTTTCAGAAAGGAAAATTGAGGGAAAAAGAAGAAAAGATGAGACTCCAATTCCAGTTTTCAGACACAATTCACCCAGTGATTTGGGAGCACAATTTTTTCTGCTCATGCTTTGCCTCTATTTGCTTGGGTGCTCTTCTAGGACAAAGGAGATAAAGATGGTAAATTATTGAGACTGAAGAAGGAATTAGATATACTTCATAGGCACCTCCTGGCATTTATCCTAGTGTGTTTATACACTAAGCCTTTACCTGTGTATTAAAGGAACACAAAAACAATTGCATTTTTTGAGGAATCTTTGCAGCATGCAGCATATGTTACTGGACAATTGGAGACCTAAGGGCTTACAGGCAAAAGGATTCCTTGTTCTAGGAAGTCATCAGGTTAGGGCATTGGCTAGCTATAAACTCCCTGAAATGGAGAAAAAATTGGCATAAAGGGGAACATTCAGGTGGGAGTTGGGTACCCCAGAGTTTTGTGGCATTTGGATAGGTGTTTTTAGATTGAAACTTTGGACTTCAGGGAATTTCAAGCCCCTAATTTTCCCTAGTGCCAAATCCCTTTATGCAGTGTTCATACTGTTTGAAATGGCAACTATCCTGCAATTGGAACAAGATAACATCTAAAATTAAAATAGGGAACAATGTGCTGGAAGGACATAGAAGCTGAATAAGAGTAGAGTGGGAGAAGAAAATGAACAAAAAGGGTGTAAGAAGAGAAAGGCAGAATTAGGATGGAGTGGGAGAAAATGAGAACAATCAGAATTAAAAATAAACCCCAGCCACTTTTCATGTTGAAAGCTTGCAGCTAGCAAGCTGACTGGCATCTCACAGCTCTGCCGGAATATTATTGAAAGAGCATTTGAAGTTACTGTCATGTGTTTTATATGTGTCATAATCACATTTGGTAATTGGAAGTTTCATGATTTCATATGTACTAAGGTCTAGCATTTTATCACTAGAGTCTAATTAGTAAATCTTGCACAGGAAGGAACTGAGGCTTACTCTTTGCTCAACAGCCTTGTATCTACATTGGAAAAATATCATCAGGATTAAATGCCAGACAGAAGTGGGGCTTTATTAATTTTCACTTGACTCTGACACAAATATATGAACCATGCAATTAATTTAAAATCTTAGTGGCATTAAAGTCTCCCCACCTCATACTTCACCCTCAGCTCTCTTCCACTCACAGTAGCAAAGAACTTTCTCCTGCTAACCTGCAATAAACTCTGCTTGCCTTCAGAAGGGGTTCTGCCAAAACTTAAAAATAAATGAGACAAGACTAAAATTAATAAAATAAGCAAAGATAACTGTTCATTTTGTTATGACCCAAATTCAACCCATTAGGGAAGAGTATAAGATTCCCTTCTGGTTAAATTGACTGAAACATTCTGCAACAATGGAGAATAATAAAGCACAATTAAAAGTGAAAGTGACCTGGGGCTTTAAATACCCAAGAACCAAGCTAATGGAACAAGAAGGCCATTTAAAGGTCAGCAGCTTATAAACAGTATCTTCAGAGTAATTTCTAAAGAGGAAAATCATTTCAGATGGACCTACCATGTAGTTTATAAAAGAGAAGGGTTCTCCCATCCTGAAGGAAGCCAAGCAAAATTAAATGCTTTCCTATGAGGCTCTGGCAGCCATTACTTTGTGTTGCATGTTCAGGAGGAGCTATTCTTATTCCAGCTGGCATTCAGTGGGATCATCTGAAAAGTTAAATCTAAGGATACCATGCTTATTGAGTAATGCAATTACCAAAAAAAAACTTGTTTCTTTGCAGAGGATGTCTGGGCTGCAGTCCATGAGCTCTGCTGCAGAGTCAGCAGTGAGAACCTGAGCACTTTCATCAAGAGTCCAGTGAAAACACTAAAGCTCAGAGTTCTTTCGGGGCAATGGTTGGAAGCAGTGACTGTCTACCCCTTCTATCCCTTACCTGGCTGTATTTCTCTAGTAGAGTTTCTGCGCCTTCTCATGACATGCACCTCCCAGCATATCCTGGGAGGTCTGCTGCCAGCCAGCCTGTAAGTGTCCTGGCACCTCTATGAGAGTCTTCAGTCCTTCTCTCCTGAGATCACTTGTCCTGAATGCACTGCTCTATGACTTTGGAAAGTTGCACCCATGACTGAAAGTACAGAAACCATTCTAAAAACCTAGCATTGTTCCTCTTGTTTACAGAGATGCTGCAACCTTAAAAAGAATAAAATTTTCCGCACAAATGCCTTTATTTCCTTCTTTATTATTCTCTTTTTGTTTGCTCGTTTGCTTGTTTGTTTGTTTGTTTGTTTCCATTTTAACTTCTAAATGAAATTAGATATTTTATGGAAATTTATGGAAACACTTCCCTGATGAAGGATGAGGTATACTGTCTTCTCAGGTTTAGGGCTTGGCTCTGACAATCTTGGTTAACAAGCAAAGACTTAGAAGTAGTGGTCCATTCAAGCAGGGTCTATAAAACGGTGCTAGAAATACAGATTATGGCCCCAAAATTTTATGTTTAATGGACTCAAGGAAAATAAACCAGTTCATCCATCATAAATATTTCCAACATGTATGACTACAAAATTATATTTTATCCAGGCA
This sequence comes from Oxyura jamaicensis, assembly GCF_011077185.1. Lineage (NCBI taxonomy): Eukaryota > Metazoa > Chordata > Aves > Anseriformes > Anatidae > Oxyura > Oxyura jamaicensis. Next base: position 181,017,463 of record NC_048893.1, read on the forward strand.
GGAACAATGAATACAGTGATCCAACAAAAACTGTATTGTGTACAGCAAAAACTGTGAGGAAGGATTTGCAAAAATCCATCAAGTTATTCTGTGTTATTCAAATTCAGAGGGGAAAAAAAAAAAAAAAAAAAAAAAAAAAACTTTGCATATTTATTTAGCCTGTGTTATGCATCAGTCATCATGGAACACCTCATAACCCAATGTCCAGAGGAAAAAAAAAGACCGGGATAGTTGGCACAAGGTATTATCACATGTAAGGCATGTTTTATGTTTTATGCAGCTGCATCAAAGGCTGACAGAAACCAGTTGTTTCAAAAGTCTTTTAATGACAGAGAAGAATAAGGCTTTCTGTGAATTCTTTCCAGATGTGTCTTATTTCAAGAGTTAGCCTAACCAAAATGCTGCCTTACACAACACAGGTTTCACTGGCTACTTATGAGCATTCAATATTTTATTAGTTCCCATTCTGGATGCCTTTCTTCTGCTGCATTCATTCTGTACTTGTTTCTCCATCTGCTGTCTTTCTTCCTTTTGCACACCTCAAGTTCATTGAATATTTTACTCCTTCTTCCCTTCATGCTCTCTCTTATAGTAGCAATTAATTAACCTAATGACTAGAAGTTTGAACTCCACTCTGTTTAGGTTAGTCCAAGAATTAGCCAAAATAATTCATCCATTTTGTTGTGGTTGTTTTGTTGTGCCAAGTGTTTTTTTTTTGTTTTGTTTTGTTTTTTAATATGACATTACAAATTGTTATTGATATTTCAAGAAAGAGTCTCCTCTACCTTTTCTGCTGGTACAGTCCATTTACGGCAGGCTGACCATGCACTCACTGTGCAGACAGTGCATGCAGAACCTCAGGAACTGCTGATCAAACACAACCAAGCTAAATCCAACTAGGTACATTTTCCATTGCCTATAAAAGAAATTTGTTTTTTATAGATTTTGTCTGCGTATTGCTTCTGAGCTATTCGTGTAAAAATAAGACAGGAAGCTGGACAGATTTTCTTGCCTCAAAATTGTAAAATCTTTCAATAAACCTCTTTCTATAATAAAACCCTTAAAACGATGGTTGAAATCTTGGCTCCAATGGAGTCATTAGTAAAACTCCCTTTCACATCAGAGGTGACTGACTTCTGTGCTAATGAAAGCCTTTTAACTACACCAGGTATGCTACATAATGACTCAATATAATAACTTGTTATAAACTTTATACTTTTCTCCAGATAGGATTTCACATTTTTTTTTACTAATACCACATTTTAAAAAACACTAATTTCTTCCAGTAATAAAAGAGAGGCAATATAACAATGCCCATTAATATGGAGCAGCAATTTAGAAAAGTACTGCTGAAGAAGACAGTGTGGAAATGAAATTGCAGGGGGAATTTTCCGCAGGCAGAATAAAATGGTCAAGGCTGTTTTATGTCCCTGCTGGAAGCTGGTATCTCTAGGACCAAAGTGAATGCTAAAAGTATAGTCGGTCAAGATAGACTCATGATGGCATTTCACACATTCATACAGAAATATGAGGAATTTGTAGTCTTCGTCTGTGCCTAATATTTTGGTTTAGATAGACTGGAGTATAGATAGTAAGCACTCAGGCAGAAAAAATAAATAAAATAAAAAATCCCAGCTTATTGCCAGCAAAAATGGATTTTGAAGAGAGACATTCACTTTGTTAAATGTCTGTTCGCAGTGCGGATAAATCCCAGTGTGTAATTGCAGCATTAGTCATGCTGGCTGACAAAGGCACTACAGTGCGGATAGGGGACCGACCGCAGACAGGTCATCATCTGTCCGAACCACGCAGAGAGGTCATCATCTCTCTGAGTCACGAGCTTTCCTCACCAGTAGCAGAGCAGTGAGGGTGATGGGGAGCCAAGCTGGAGTGCTGTGCTGGCTGCTGTCCCCTCTGTCCCTGCTGCTGGCTTGCTTGGGGGTGGGCTGCCATTCCTGCTTCCCTCATGGGTGGCTGCAGAAGGGCTAAGGTCCTTCTGCCCCACTTGTCCAGCACAAAGGGGTCAGATAGGTCCTTCACATTGACACTGTAGCTGTGTAACCACTCCTTCCCTTAGTTTGTGAGCGGGATGACAGAGGCACAAAGAGGATAAAGCTCACATCTCAGATGGGCTGCTTCTGAATCCAAGCTTTGGGTTAACAAATGCACATCTCTCCAGGTCTGAAATGAAAGCCTTTCTCCTCTCCCAGAAATCTCTTTTGAAGATATTGCCCTACACAAACATTTATTTATTTATTTATCAGTAAATTGGTAACAAAATCAGCGCTTGAATCCAGGTCTATACTCTTCATGCAATGATTTCATCAGTTTGCAAGTAAAAAGAGGGGAAGAATATTTCTGATAGTAACATCTATTACACAAAGCAAGTATAAAGTAAGAGCAAAAGGCAAGGCAGTGTTTAGATGCCAACACCAGACAAATTCAGACAAAACACAAGTTGTCACAATTTGCATTTATGGATTATCAGAACCTTAAATACAGTACTATGCGAATAATCTATCAAGGAATGTCTGAGATTCTCCATCCCTTTAAATCATTAAATCGAGTGTGGATATCTTTGAAAATATATTCTAGCGCACTCACAAGAGTCTATGTCGTAGGCCTGTGTCGTATAGGTAGAGGATATGATGACAGCAGCTCTTGTAGGTATTAAAAGTTAAGAATCTTTGAATCTGCTTTGCCACACTGGTTCAGACTTCTTTTAAATCCAAGATCTGGGGTTATTTCATCATTCAGATTTGTTAGCTTGAAAAGAGATATCAAAAAACAAAGGAACAAAATTCAGTCTTTCAGGATATAAATAGATTAACGATTCCTAGAGGGAAAGGCACCTGAAAGACCCTGGCTGAGTTCTGGGCCCTCCAGAAGGCTGTCATTAGCCACAGTTTTCACAAAAGCCCACCGTTAGGGGCATTTGAGGTGGAAGCAGATCTTGGCCACAAGACAGGCTCTCAAAGAACACTTCTTCAGGGGGTACAAAGTTCAGAAGTGTTTCTATAAGGAGTTAAAAGCATCTGAGAAGATCAGCTTTTAAAATACAGCCTAAAGGCAGGGGGGCTGAGGGTACTGTTTCTTTCAGAGGTTGGAGAGTGTTGATGCTGATCAAGAGTTTTTCAGTGTTGCCAAGCTGAAGCACATCGCATTGCATGAAACAACAAACCTTCACCATTACTCCACTTTCTGCTTCCTCCTCCTCTATGCCAAGGAGTAGCCATGCCAATTTATCCATCCCACTTGTAAATTCCAGCCACAGGCTGGAAGCAAAGCGTTTTTGCTTTTATCTAGTCATCCAGATCACCATATTATAAACAGTAACAAATTTACCAGAGCTGTGAATAAACCCTCTGTCTTAACACCTCCTGATCCTGCCCAGACGTACACATCACAGGTTTCCCCACAGGCAAGAATAAGACCATAGACAACAGGATCTTAATTTTGCCATGAAGTGTGCAAGGGATTCATTCTGAATCCTGTGAAATGTACCACTCCCAAACTGGGACTTTTTTTTCTTTTATACTTAGTACAGAAATGCCCTTGGGACAGAGAAGCGTTGCCGCAGCAGAATTCAATGCAGCAGAGTAAGTAAAAAAAAAAAAAGGTTATTTGCATGATTAATCAATAACGTTTTGTCCTGAATTGTTAAGCTTTTTGTCAGCTTTTTGGTTTTACCAACACATTAATTAATAGCCTTTCCCTCCAGTCATCCGCAAGCCATGCTGCAAGGTAATGGAGCTTCCCTGCCCGGGGGCTGGGAGCAAGGTCATTACTGGAAGGGGTGACATACAAACTGCAATGTCAAACTTCAGACTTATTTAATAATTTTAGATGCTTTTGTATTTTGAAGCCCCAGAAAGGACTAAAAACTTGAAGTCAAAGAGGGATGAGAGCAGGACTGAAAAGAGGAGGAGAAAGGAGGGGCAGAGAAAAGGGAAGGAAAGAGAGGGGTAAAGAGGTTCAAAGAGTTTGAATTGATGAGACACTGCAGGGTCTCGTGTTTTGGGGCTGAGTAACAAAGAAGCATGTAGAAAGTATAGGGACAGAAATCCAAGAGGAAAATAGCATCTAGGAAATAAAGAGAAGGGGAAGCTCAGAGAAAAGAAGTGGAGATAAATAAGAAAGAAATGGTATTCTTTCTGACAACCAGTGAATCCTTCTTGTGTACTTAAAGAGGAAATAACCTTATTTCCTTGGAGAACCCGGCATGTTCTTTGGGGGCTGATGGCCTTTCAGCAATTAGATGCCCTGTGTGCAAGAAGTTTTGTGTACAAACAGACAATAGTTTTGTTTACATAGTTCTCTAATCTGCTAGCAAAATAAAATAAAATAAAATAAAATAAAATAAAATAAAATAAAATAAAA
>NC_048893.1:181021852-181022846 GCF_011077185.1 Oxyura jamaicensis
AATAAAATAAAATAAAATAAAATAAAATAAAATAAAATAAAATAAAACAGGAGAGGGCTGGCTGTCACAAACCTTATCCCTGGCAAACCCTCACCTGAAAGAAGAGCCTCATAGTAATCTGCTGATGGTCTATATGGTGGTAAGTGCCAGCAAGTTGGGAGGAGACCCACTGACCTATAAAAGACCCAGGATGGCATTAGTCCCTACATGCAGATACAACATTTGCCTGGGTTGTATTAGATACATAAATGCATAGGATTAAAGTTGCTCACCACCTATTTTGAGAGAATTCTGTGTCTGTCCACCTACTCACTGTAACCTTCGGACCCCTACCGTTCCCCATCGTCTTGACTAAAACATCTTGTTTCCTCCTCCAAAGAATACAGCAATATAATTAAGAGTAAGTAAGAGCTAAGCCACAACTGTATGCATTCTCTCATGTTCTCAGCCAAGCAAATCTTTCATTTTGTCGGCTAATATCTTTTTAATGTGGTGGTTGGTATTATTTCTTGATAGTGATAAAACACCCGAAGCAAAAGTCTTTTTCAGAGAATTTGAGAGTAAAAAAAAAAATCTTTGTTGGCTGAAAGGAACGTATTTAATGCATACAGAAGGTGTTAATTAAAATCCTTAAAGCTACCATTATAGCCCTAAAAATCAGGAATATTTTGAGTCTTAAATGTCTCAGTTATCATCACAGAACATGTCTGCCATGGCACCCATTTCTCTGCCATGAGGCATTACGATAAAATTAAAAATGGGCATTTGGAGCTAGTAAGCTTTGATCTAATTGAATTTGTGGTAGGATCAAATCATAATATGCCCGCGATTTGCTCATCCCATTCCTCCCTTCTGGCAAGAGTTCGTAAAGTGATGGTAATGGACATTTAGAACCGACTATGACATTTGCTACAAAGTAAGTTGCTTTTTTCAGTGTGTAATTTATTGTTTAACCAGAAAGAAGGAGAGAAATGGAAGGGAGGGAGGGAGGGAG
>NC_048893.1:181023246-181055203 GCF_011077185.1 Oxyura jamaicensis
AGGGGGGGAGAGAGGGGGGGGGAGGGGGGGAGGGGGGGAGGAAGGGGGGAAGGAAGGAAGGAAATTTGCATACACAGTAAATGGCAGAGGAAGCTTCCAAGCTGCTAAAAATTTAGTAGGTATTACATTTACCTCTATGAGTTTTTCTTCAGCTAGCTTAGTGTATACCACACTGTGCAAAGTTGAAAATCAATTAATTTTGGAAACAACTTCTTTTTATACGCTCTCTTCTGTGGATCCAATTTCTCATCTGTTCAGAGAATTCTTTTGGCATGAGCACAGTTTGCAGAGGAAAAAGTGATGAATATTAAACCTCCACAATCTAATGAAGAGTAGTACCTACCTGAGTGTCATTGAAATACAGATGTGTGTATACTTATACTTATATATATTTATATACATATAAAGTCATGATAGATGAATAGGTTTTATTGATTTATAGGCATAGGGTCTAAATTAAATTTTAAAATGTATTTTTTTTCCTTTAAGTTTTCAGCTAGAAAAAAAAAAATACTTTTACAAATGAAAAGTGGCACCAGTCATCAGTGAAAGAAGTGTATGGAATCTGAAATAGCAAAGCAATTCAACATGAAAAGTTTGGCATAGAAAAGAAGGGTGAGTAATTTAAACCCACTCAAGAACAGGTGTGACTTGTTCATAAACCAGTTATGAAAAAAAAAATTGTTCAATTACTCCTCTCTGGTAAATAACAAATTACCATAGCAACTCCATCGTCAAACAACATATGCATACATTTTGTTTTATAGAGACTCGAGTCACAAATTGCATTTTCCTGCTATGCCATTCCTCCTTGCCTAACTTTAAGATCCAAATTCTATGAACTTTCAGTTATTTATCTTGTCTGTGATCTGAAACCACCAACTCAAGGCTGACTATATTGTTCAGTCCATGCTTTCTTTTTTGTTGTTTTTTTGCCTGATTGTTGAGACTGTTACATTGAGCCAATCCAGACCGTAGCTTTCCTGGTAGGGAGTATGAACAGCTGTCATTTTGGGAGTGGATTCCAAATGATTTGTTAAAATCAAACGTTTTTTGTCAGCAATTACAAATAATTTGAGGTGTGTATATGCATGCATGTGTGCATTTAAATTTATATATATTTGTGGTGGTGGTTAGGCGTTTGCAGGCATTTCCATTTTCAGGAAGTAGGAGATTGTGCAAAGGACATTTGAATAACGTTTGAATTTAAGCACTTATTGGAAGGCTGCTGAATTTAATTGTGACCATGCAGAACCCAGACTCTTGTGTAGAGCTACACAGCCTACATGGAGCAGAAGGAGTACCAAACCACACTGTTGTCCAGGCTTTGTGGTATTGTATCATACATTCAGTCACTTCCAAATTCTTGCCCAGACTTCAGCGGATGCAAAATTTATCAGGAGCAGTTCGTCTGAAACATGCAATGATATCATAATTTGATTAGACTTTCTTCAGAAGCAACTCAAACATAGTCCATGTCAGTGCCTCTAGACCTGGATCCGTGTACAAATATGTAAGAGCTACAGAGGGTAACATCATTTTAACACCATCAGTTTTTAGAATAAATATGATCCTGGCCTCACACCTTGAAGAGTGACTATTTTTGCTTATTCATGTACAGAAAGGTTTCTCACCTGGTCAAATCATGTTCAGGCTGAAAATAATCTCAAAGTAGTCTTTCAATGTGCAGAGGTGACCAGGTTGTATTGTCATACATCCATCTTAGTTTCCATTTTGCAGTCAGCAGCAAATGGGATTTTACTCGATGTTCCCATAACCATCTGTTGGCTCCACAATTGTAATGTCACTCTGGATTTTTTTATCCTATCCATGTTTACATGATTCAGACAGCCAAATATCTGAACAGGCAGCAGCATAGTGAACACTGACTCCTTCAATTTGTGAAGTATTTCAAAACCGTTTCTGATTTTATAAGACTATGCCAGAAGGTTGGCCCAATAAAGATGAACCATGCATGCCATTGTAAGCTCTGGTACCCCATCCCAATTTTTCTGAATAATAAGGAAAGAAGATGAAGTAGAAAATATAGACACTTATTTCTTAGACAGTCTCATCTCATAGTTCATTGGGTATCATTTTTGCTCAAATAAATTCTCTGAAACAAACCACTCAGTCATCAATAGATGCGGTGAAACAAATCTCTTCTTAGTCCATTGGAAATATGCAAACAGTAATGCATCTCTTGCCTGAAGAGGAATTCGTTGTTCACACCACAGTAATTTGTTTCACAGAATTATCTTGCTTTATTTAGTCTTATTATCTTGCTTTTAGTTAGAAGCATTTAAAAGGAAAAAAAAAAAAAAAAAAAATCAACAGAGCAAATACAATTAGTTGATCAGGTTCACCTGTGCCCAGTGACTCAAGTCAATTGAATTGCAAATGTTTTTTCAGGTCATGCTACATGGGCTACATCTATATAACAACATTTTAGTAACATTCATAGTATCATTTTAGTTTGTGACTTCTGTTCAGTTTTGAAAGAAGTCTCCTAGTTATTCCCACTTTCAGTGCCTTGGTTAATATCATGGAGAGGACTCAGTATGCACCAGCTGATTTTCTCCCAGTGGAGCTAATGTGAGAGATGCATTTCAGGGGAGGACCTAAGGCACTCCAGCTACTCAATGAGTGTTCAGTCCAAGCAGGAAGGGTAGAGCTAGTTCAGAGTAAGACTGCTTGAAATGTACATAGACACCAGGTCCACACACTAAACTGCTTTGCTTTGCAGATCCATTCCACTTGGATTGCATTACCTAGTAATATAGATATAGGTTCTGCCACTGAGCTTTGCTTCAGAAGACTTTCTTGCATGCAGTGATCATGTCACAGGGATTTCATAGATATCTTTGGTTACATTACCTCCTGCCACCTTTTCATCTTTGTATTCAGGTAAGAAATATAATTCTACACCTGCATGAAGTTATCACATCCTTGCCATATACTGAGTGACACAATAACTTGTCTTGTCAGATAGTTTCATAGTGTTATGAATCAGCTGGAAGGCTGAGAAAGAAGCAAATATTCTAAGTTTTTTATACTTCCCCTCAAGCCATGAGGAGATGTAAATACTGATATGAAATGACACTATGGTTTGTTTGGAAAAATTTTGCAGTGTTGCTTTAGCACCAAGATGGCAGCTATTATGTAAGCAGCAGCAACTCCTTCTCTTAAATTCTTCATTTCCTCTTTTTTTCATGTAGTCTGAACATACTGTGAGCTCAGTTAGCTTTCTCTTTAGATAATGAAACCGAACAAGTTGCAACCAGCACATGTGACTTTCTGAATAAAAGATCTGGGGGCTTGAATTAAAACAGGACTCCTCCTTCCCCCCAACATCATACAGTATGAAAAGTACAAGTATGCAAAAGTGGACTTAAAAGGTAGTACTAGCAGCTGGAGACAAGAGAAAGCTGAAGGAAAAAAAAAAAAAAAAAAAAAAAAAAAATCCTTACTTGCATCATCTTTCTACAATTTTGAATTTTCAGCTTTGAAATTCTTTACCTTTTTGCAATGACCATCACACAGTCATAGAACATTCCATCTTTCCAGAAGGATCATCCCTAAGGCCTTGACTTCCTACATCTCCCATGGTTTTAGGAGTAGCAATGCGGGATTACATCTTTCCTTGGCCTTGGGGGAAAATCTCGTCAGCATGGGTATCCCAACACTGCTATTATATAAAGCTTTCAAGAGTATCACTAGCCATATTCAAGGGTAGAGAGGTCTTGCAGAGAGATCTTGACAAATTAGAGGGCTGGGCAATCACCAACCACATGAAACTGAACAAGAGTAAGTGCTGTATTCTGCACCTGGGACGGGGCAATGGTGGCTGTCTATATGTACAGGCTGGGGGGAAAAGATGCTGGAGAGCAGCCTCACAGAAAGGGATCTGGGGGTTCTGGTCACAGCAGGGGAGGGTCAGGCTGGGTGTTAGGGAAAGGTTCTGCACCCAGAGGGTGGTCAGGCACTGGGATATGCTCCCCAGGGCAGTGGTCACAACATTGAGACTGCTGGAATTCAAGAAGTGTTTGGACAACACTGTCAGACACATGGTTTGTTTTTTGTGTGGTCCTATGTGGAGCCAGGAATTGGACTCAATGGTCCTTGTGGGTCCCTTTCAGATCAGGATATTCTATGATTTTATGCTTCTATGCTAGTCACAGCAAGAGACATACAGACCTAAGTGAGAAAAGTAGCAGAGATTTTTGCTGTTCCTTACCTCAGTTTTCTGATCCTTCTTGAATGTTCCTCGGTCCTTTCAAGCTTTATAAATTCTTCTTAAAAACTGAATAGTGAAACACATACCAAGGAGAAGTATTGCTTTGGATATTATTCCTCAACTATTTTTAAGGCAAGAGTCATTGAGTCTGTGAAACCTTATTTGACAGATTTTCATTAAACAGAACAGTTGCTTGTTCTCTGTCCAAAGTCAGCTGTAGGATTCATTTTCTTCCCAAAACATCAAAGCACAGAGACCATCAGAATCCAAAGTAGTCACAGGAATATCTAACAAACTGTCAGAGGCCATGCAAGTCGACTAGTAGAAACTCCATGTGTTAGAAAGACACTGAACCTTTCTGGGCATTGAAGGATCAGTAGACCACATTCACTAATGTGGCCCACAGAGTGGACACAGTCTTTCCTTCCCACCTACAGCTCTGAAGGTGAATCAAGGAGGGTATACACGTGTCATGGTCACTGAGTAAGTGTGTTGAGAAAATAATGGGTTGTCTATTTAAAATCTCTTGACATTTTGGAGTGACAATGATGGAGCATTTGTGTCCCTGAATAGGGTATATTGGAACCTCTGTCATTATGTGACAGATCAGGACACTGCTGACATTTCTTTGCTCCATAGCAGACCTGAACTCTGAGACTATCTTACAAGGAAAACTGTGCAAGTATTATCACCTGAGAATTCAAAACTAGGCTGAACAATGCACTAGAGAATATGTGGTAAGAAATAATCATCTTCTGACAAGTGACCTAGACTAGCTAGAAGACCAAGTGGGACTTTTCCAGCTTTTACTTCTATTATGCCTTTCTGTGTGATTATTTGGAAAGGCATAGAAGTTCCTAATAATTCATAGGGTGCCTTTTTATATGCAAAACTCATAGTGCAAATCTCAGCACAGTGGGCTGCACTTTGCAAATAACATTTTCAAGAGCATTTCTGGAATTCCATTTCTGTCAGGCACCAGTACAAATATCCAGCCAACCTAAATAACAGCTATCTAGGTTTCTTTTAAATTCTGACTTTGCTTCATCGATTCTATTTTGATACTATGATAGAATGGCACTATGTAATTTTATTCTTTTCTTTGTTCATAATTGCCATTTTGATTTTGAAAATAATGCTTTTTACTAACTCCAATGTGAGCTGCATTCAGTTTGTTATGTTATCTAAATTTCAGCAAATATTATAAAGCTTGTGCAGTTCCACAGAGGGACAGAATGTTCTCATTTCTTCAATTACTCACATTTGAATATAATGTTCACAAAGACATTTGCACTTGTTCTTCTTTCTTATAATTGGAAACCTTAAGATTTAAACTGTTGTTTAAAATAAGATACATTTGAGTCAACAAGCCTTTCTAAACTTAATTTTCAGCCCCACAGGTTACTCATTTTTTTCTGCTCTAACATTCATTCAGAAGCAAACATCATACAAATGTACATTTCTAAATGTTATTGCTAATTTAGGCTCAGTTTGTCACAGAGGTCCTGGACTAATTATGCCTGCTCAAACACTGTGGCCATTGAAAACACCCTTCTAAGGGATGTGTCATTTACTAAACTTAGTAGAGGTCATCCCACTGCATGCTGTGTCATCGGACGGGGTTTCAAGCATACCACCACTTAGCATGAACATCCAGCTTCTGAAGTTTCTGCTTGCAGCTTCAATCTCCTGTATGTACCATGGCTGGTTATGCTAGAGCATTGTTTCATGGTGCAATGCTGTATCACAAAAAAAAAAAAAAAAAAAAAAAAAAAAAAAAAGCAGAGCTCTTGGAATATATCAGGGCCTTTTTCTCCTTAGTGGAAAAGAAAAGATTATCTCCTTCAAAAGGACAACAATAATTAGCATGTTTGCATGTAACTGAAAGGGACCCCCTGGGTCGTTGAATCTGGTCACCCAATATTACAAGCAATCATGTTGTATTAGCAGCCCAAGCAATGCAAGGAGCTGGATCGCTCTCTGTCTCACACTTCATGCAGTTATCCCAGCCTGTACTCACCATGTGAGGCCCTCGGCCCCACGGCATCTGCTTTCTGCTAATCTGTTGGTGGAAAGCAGCTGGCACCCTGGCTTAGTCAGGCTTATCGTGTATCACCACAAGAGGTCTCTCTGGACTGAGGATAGCACAAACGGGGTCCAGTGCCAGCATGGGTGGGGTTCCAGATGCCAGTGCCATTTCACCAGTCAGTAACCCTCATATGTAAAAACACAGTAAGGCTCAGATTTTGACCAATATTTTAAAGTTATTTTTAGGCCTTTAATTTGGAAAATAGAAAACCTTTGTTTGGAATGGAAATGGTGAGGCTTCCCAGCCTCAGCAGGACCCAGTGTCATACCCCCAGGTACACAGCACTGGCCCCTCAGCTACACAGCCCCTTCCCTCAAGGCAAAGGGCAAAGACACACCTCCATGGATACTGCTTTGGAGGAACCAAAACTCCTCTCTTTGACTCTTTTTCTTTTTTACTATTCCCTCAGAACTGTGCCTGTGCTTTTATAATAGAGATTAATTACAGAAACATGACATTTTTGACAACAGAAGGTAACTGCTGTCTGGAAATAGCATGAATTGTTGAATACTTTCATGAGCGCACCATATGAAGAAGGACACTGCCAAATTAATGGCTAGAAACAAATAAATATAGATATTTTATTTAAGCAGTGTTGTATTTAATGTCACAAACTGACAGGAAATCTAACCACAAAATAAATAAGACATAGCAAGTGGATTAAGGACATATGTTTATGCATATAGCACACACAAGTAGGAATAACATGTATCTATGTACATTTGAATCTGGATGTACAGGTAAAGAGATTTTGTTTTTACTCTGGGATTCAGCTCAGAAATGCTCTTGATCAATTATTTAGAGTAAAATGGTCATAAGAATCATAGAATCATTAAGGTTGGAGAAGACCTCCAAGATCATCTGGTCCAACCACCCCCCAACCACCAATATCACCCACTGAACCATGTCCCTAAGTACCACATCCAACCTTTTCTTAAATGCCCCCAGGGACAGTAACCCCACCACCTCTTTGGGCAACCCATTCCACTGCAGCATACTTGGAGTCCAACCTCAAGTAAAGAGTGTTTATTTCATGACTTGAAATACTAGTAAGCAGAAATGCCTGGCCTGGACAAGGGCATCAGTGCCTTTCTCTTTAATGAATTGGACTGCCCTGCTCTTTATGCATGGCAGTACAGCCAGTTTGAGATACCCTCACATAAAATCATCCTGGCAGTTATGTGCCTCAGATAAAAGAGAGGCCAGCCTTCAACTTCCTAGTGGGGTTTGTGGCTGCATATCCCTTTTTAGTTCCCCAAAAGTTATGTTCTAATTAAAATGTCACCTTACAATAATTCTCTAATGCACTGGCTTCTGCCTTCATTAGCAGGTGAACCAAAGCTAGCAATGGAAAAACAGATTGCCTTGAATTTACAACGGTCTAATTCCACTGCTTTTAGCAATAATGGTAAATCACTCTTTGTTTACAATTGAAAGACCAGTGATTTTGAACAGAACAAAGAATGGGTGGAAAAATACAGTTTTAACTATTGGCACAGGTTGATATGGAGCCCAGAAGTGACAAGCTCTGGTAAAGTCCAGTGAACAATGCTTTCAAGTTGCTTTTTTTTTTAAGTTTAGTATCCCACCATTTACCTTCTATATTTTGATTTCATTTGTGGAGAATTCTCTGTCACAGGTACAGTATTTTTAAAGGAGAGTTGACACTTGCAGAGAGACTTTATTTCTGGAAGGTCACCACCTAAAATATTTTAGGATGTAATACTGAAGCGTGGATGAAAGGAATACACTCTAACCAAGTAGCAGGGGCACCTACAAATTATTCGTGTTTCTCTGGCTTAAGGATCATCCAAAACCTACAGAGACTTGTAACTTTGGCTTGTGCTACCTCTTCAGGTGCCCTTCAGAGCACGACTGCATCAGGACTCCTGGCATCAACAAGAATTAATCTGTATTGGAAAGATCCTCTGGGAAATATTACTCTGGTTGTTTCTCCGGTTACACAGAGTGGATTAGTGTTATTATACTGGAATAAGCCCAAATTTCTTTAATTCTTTAATGGAAATATATGAGGAAACAGAAACAAAATAGTAGAACAGAAAGAGAGAGAAGAAATCATGATGAAGTCGGTAGTACCAAAAAGGTACCAGATCTTATTCCCAGAGAAACATTTTACAGAGATTCTTTGTAGGAGACAGTAATTCACATTTTTTTGTATAGTGCTCTTCATGCTTTTTAATCCTGCTTCAAATGCACAGATAGAAAAAGGCAATGAATAGGAATGTAGCACAGAGCCACTTACTGTTTCAGTATAGTGTGGGAAAAGGTCTCACCTTAGTAGGCATTGGAAAGGAATTATCAGGTGTTGGAGACGATAGTGAGTCCAAATTTATAACACTGAGCAGCTACATCATATATGGAAAAAATAAGAATCTGAGAAAAGATTTAGAAGATTTGTCTAAAGGCTTTTTATACCTGTCAAAATATACTGTAGTTCTGCAGAAAGATAAGTATGAAAATTTGTGTTAAAATGAGCAGAGTGTAAAGTAACTGAGTTTCATTTCTTCTGCAAATTAGTTTCTATAGGTCCACATATCCAATTATATATCTACACCTTCTCTTTTTATTTTCCAACAACAGTGATTTATCTGTTCTGTTTCAGCCAATTCATAAAAGTCTGGAATACCAAGTGGAAAAAAAAAAAAAAAGGGGGGGGGATATTGTTGGTACAGGGGTTCTCTAAGGGATGAAATGAAATCTTTTAGTTCATCAGGCAAATACCATGTCAGCCTCAGCCTCTAATAAAGGACAGTATTTTCATTTTACTTGTTCGAAGAAAACAAACCTCATAACTTGCGTGTGTCCCTCTTGTTTTCCAGTGAAGGAAGGTTGTAGTTAGCACGTTTAACTGCTGAGGTGGGACAAGTTCTATTTATTTTATCTGTTTCAAAAAAAAATGTAACTAATGTTTTCATCTTCCCCTCCACCCATCTCTTTATCTCTCTCTTTGGCTTATAAAATTGACTTGTGTATTCTTACAGAGGTTTTTGCCTGGTCTCAGACATCAGAAGAGTAAATGAATACACTGATAAAAGAGGTGTCTAATGTAAGCTGCAATCTTATCTAGACCATCCACAGATGTAGGTTGATTTAACAAAAATCTTGCAACCACCTTCCCTTCAACTTCAATAGCATAACAATCACGTTCTTACTCTGCAGTGGATGGCCAATATATTCCTACTTACTGCATTCAGAAAGGGACTCAATTTTGCCCAGAGAGCAGTGTTTATCAGAGCGAAAGATATTTGCTAAACTGAAATCTGCTGCAAACTCGCTTCCACCAAACTGCAAAGCAACTGATTTCTGTGTTTTATTTTATAAGCCTCCGCGGATGAGCGTGTCAGGAATATAGAGCCTAGATACTGAGAATGTTCTCCTTTCTTCAACCATTTGGTTGTTTCACTTATTTAAACCAGGACACCTTCAGGACATTTTGCTCTTCAAATGTGCAATGAGATCTTTCATTGTACATAGTTTAAGGACCTATCAGTGTTGTCAGCTGCACCACTTTTATTTTTCTCATTGGTGTTCTTCCTAAAGTTCCTAAACTCTTTGGCTGAGGCAATTAAGAGTTGGAGGGAGACAAGATTTAAGCACTTGGGATTAGAAAAATAAATCTTTAAAACTCATACATTAAAGTAAATATAGAGAACCCAATGTTTTTGAAATAGTGAGATTTAAAATCCTTTCATGACTTCTTAGTACTCAGCGTTAAGAAAAATGCTGCAGTAGTGCATATAATATGTAATATGTTTGCTAAAAATGATCCTTCATTAGCAAGCAATAGGGCTTCTGATTCAACACTGAAATTTAATCAAAAACTCTTGTGCCCTTGTGAGTACATCTTATTTCCATGGCTGGCATTTTCCTCACAGTATTATGATGGAGAAAAAAAAAAAAAAAAAAAAAAAAAAAAACTGCTGCCTTTTACCTTCCTTGTCTTTATGCTGACAATTGTGAAGCTCTATCTTTATAAATGATTACAACAGCCCATTTCAATCAGTATTTTAAGGTGACAATGCTGATTTAACCTACGTACTAAATGTATGCTGAAGGTGTTTTCCCAGTCCCTCCCTCAATAAATTTGGAAAAAAAGTTTTTTCTGACTCAAAGGACTAAATCGACATCTGCCTTTATGTTTGTTTCTCTCAGTGTGTTTCCACCCCTTCAAACTTTTGCATAGATCATACGTTAGAAAAATCATTTTCATAAAGCCATTCTGAAGAGAGTAGGTGTCTATCCTGCCAAGCGTAACACCTGATCGCAATGGCTGGTTGGACTCTCTGAGTGTTGTGTACTATCCAAGAGGAACACAGAACTCCTTTCTTCAGGCTTCTCACAGAGGCTTTCCAAGTGGTTTTGAAGCTTTTACTTTTGCTAACATATAATAGCTCTAAAGGGGTATTTAGGCCACCTACAAAGTGTGGGGCAGGAAAGGGTACACAGCTGATTTCTGATAGCTTATTTTCACTGGCATATCCTCTCCTTTCTCCTTTCTGGGGAAGCTTCAGCTGCTTGATTAGGACAACTTTAATCCGGGCTTGTGCTTGCCAAGCAGTGAGAATACACATCTGTCATTTGTCAGGCTCTAGCCCTGTAGCACAAGCACCTTTTCCAGTGATAACAAAAAGATTTTTATGAAGAATTCAGCTTATGCTGCCTGAGTGTGTTGCAAATCTATATGTCAAACCTAGTTCTTAACTAAAGCTTCCACTATAGGACACTGCATGAATTCCTAGAGTTTTTTTTTTTGTTTTTTTTTTTAAAAAAAGGCAAATAATTTTAAATATCCCCAAAACAGTGAGTGATAAAACATACTTAATAGAAGCAGTCAAAAGTAGGGACAGGAGTATTCATTAAGATCATAACAATGGGAAAAATTAGAATGAAGACTTAGAAAATGTTAGCCAACATTTAAAAATACATAAATTTTGCAAAATAATTACGGTTTTTGAATTTGGTATTTAATGAAAGTATTACTGACACCTCTCCTGGGTTCATTTGTTACAACATCCTCACCCTGGCACAAGGGACTCTGCAAACAGGATGCAAAAATTTTGGAAGTATAAATCAGTTATTTAATGGTTAACACTGAGAAGCAGATAGGTAGTGTTTAACCAGCTTCAAGGCTAAGCATAAGTGTGCTCAACACCCTTGATGAGGCACCCCAAGAGCTTTTGTTGGCTATGTAAGCATGGGTGAGGGAGGGAGGGCTGTCCTCTGCACTAACTTGGAGCAGGTCCTCATTATCACTGAGTTATCATCATCCTCTCTTCTCTCTGACCCAATGGTTCACAACTAGCCTGACCAACCTCCCTGATATTTTTCCTGTAACGCTTTAAACCTTTTCACATTGGTATTTTCCTTCTTGAATCCAGCTATTTCTGTTCTTGGCTGAACAACTCTAATTCTGCCTGTAATTTCACCTTTTTTATTTCTATACAGACTTTCTCACAGCTTTTTCTGAGCAGTCTGGGCTGAGATTATGCAGCTGTAGTACATCAGAGCTGAGTCTTGGATCCAGGTCCGTGGTCAGAAACCCTGGATGGCAGGGGATATCTTGCAGCCAGGGCCACGGAGACTGGCAGTTACAAACAAAGGTAACGAATTCCTAAGTGCCGAAGTATAAATCTACTGTTTCTATCAGTGTAATGTATCCATAAAAAATATATAATAATATTAAAAAAAAAAAAAAAGAGTTATAAATAGCTTACTCTTGAAACCTAACTAGTTACAAAGGATTTTACATGGCAAGCAACCTATGCCTAGGACAAGCCCCCCTGTTTTTCATGCTAATGTAGTATATCAAATTTTAGACATCCCTAGGCACCCATAACTCCTAACCTACTGAGAGCTTTAGAGACACAACATCTGTAAGGCTGGACCCAAAGTGACAGAAAAGTATTGAAGGTCACGCAGAATAATTTACCTCAGCTTTGGGTATTTGATAGATGAGAAGGCTTTTACTTGTTGAAAATTTTAGGAAGCATTACAAGAACAAGTGAGAAACAGAAATTTATAGTTCTATAAATTTTAATGCCAGAAGAATCATCTAATCTGACCTGCATTGCATAGAGTATGAAATTCCACACAGTAACTTTTGTACGAAGTTCATTAATTTGGGCTAAAGTAGAGCTTACCTCCCCATAGTAACAATTGCCAGGGAGCATCAGGAAAAACTCTTTAAAAGCAAGGCAGAAAAAAAAAAAAAAAAAAAAAAAAAAAAAAAAAAAGTACTAGTGCAATTCTATCCACCCCTTTTTTCTATACATGTTTGGTGAAGTTTTTCTGAAAGCTGTACTGCAGTAAGATTAGAGAGAATAAATGAGAAGTACCTATGCAGTTTGCCCATGACATTGCACTTCTTGAGTATCTTGCAGCCACAGAGAAGAGGACAATAAATTATCTTTATGCAGCAAGAAAGAAATGGGGAGTTAAAATAAACACAGAGAAAACTAAAGGTGACATAAAGCATTTACACACAAGAAAAAATATTCTTGGTAAATGGGAAGTCATAAAAAAGCTGAGGCATACATTTACCTTAGATAGCTTTTCACTTTAGAAAATGATGATCGTGAGAAAGAAATTATAAAAATAATCTAGGATAGACAGAGAACATTTGAAAGGATGAACTCAGTTCTTGAAAACAACAAAAGAATGTCCTTACAGAGAAGATTACTAACTGGGTGTGTAATTACCTCTCTGTGACCTATGCTAGAGCAGCAAGAGTTGAGGATAAGAAGGAAACAAGTTAATAAATGAACAGTAGAGCTAACAAAACCTTCATATGGATTTGTCATATATGTCCCACACTAAAGTACCCCCATCGGTCCACGTATCTCTCTACTGTCTCTCTTGGGGATCTGGCTGAGCAAGAGACAGCACATGCAAGAAGAACAGAATTACAGATACACTGATTGTCCAGGTGGCTGCAGTTAACCACAATTAAGATCAAATCCTCTGTTCCTTTCATACAGAAGGAGCACCAATAGAGTCAGTCTCCTCGAGTTGGTCCCTGATTATCACAAAATTTTATAAGACTTAGTAACCTTTGAGGCCTCTGTTTAAATTGGTTAAAACCAGACAAGTAGGGAGAAGAGGGAGCCAAGGGCAGTGAGATAACACAATCTCATTAGCCATATGTCTCATGAAATCAGAGAATAGAAAAGAAGGAAAAAAAAAAAAAAAAAAAAAAGTCTAATTTATTCAATAGGGGGAAAGAAAGAGGAAAAAAAATAAAAAAACATATCATCTTCACAGAACTAAATCCTGACGTGCAGGCTTAATATTTTTGCAAACAAAAGCCACTTTCACTTTTAACTGAGTCATCAGGATGTTAACTGCCTAATCAGAATAATTAGGGGATTTCAATATTATTCATTACTTTTTTTAAATTGTGTGTGGGAGGTGGAAAATTGAGTCTAAACATTTTGGTCAGAAACAAGGCCTTTGTGGCTGTCTTGTGAAGGAGGAACACGTTTCTAGATGTTTCATGAGGAGAGTGATGTACAATTAACAGCATAAAAGATGACACAAAATGTATGCAACTGTCCAGTGAAAGAATATCCAAGGCAAGGCTTGAAATTAATAAATGAATAAATAGATTAATTAAATAGATGTAATGGCAAAAGCAAATTCTATTAGAACTAAGTAATTATGAGACAAATATGCATGGCATTTTTATTTAAAGTTCCTTATTTCGTTCAACTATAAATACTACAGAATCTCTTAGAATATAAAGTTACATGAATAACTCTTAAAGTAGATAACACTTCTATAAATATAACAAATGTTTCTATAAATGCAACTGCATCCTGATGAAGAATAATTATTTTTCTATTTTCTCGAGTCTCTCAGCAATAGACACTTGAATAAATGTGAGACAGCATCATTCTAATAAATGACTGTAGGAGAGACTGGGGAGATGGAAAGGAGATGGATCATGAATTATTTATCATTGTTACTGATACAGCTTTTTGCACAAAAACTAATGCCTGAGTGCCACCTGGAACATGGGACTGAGCTGTCCCCTGAACTTTGTGGAGTTTCATTCTACAACTAGGTGGGTCAGAACCTATTTCAATGATGGTGATAAAACATTGATGAGCTTCTCAGTGAACTCACATCATTTGGGTGCAAAAGGAGATCCAACCTGCCTGTGGTGCTGTTTTCAGGGCAGCATTTTGCACCTCAAGATTTTCTTCTAGAATGAGTTGTTGGGCAGCTGCTGTTTGTTTTTTTTGTTTGTTTGTTTGTTTCTTCAAAAGAACGATCAATGGGAAACTTCTCCCTTGTCCTTTTCTCTTGGTTCTTCAGTACCCTGCCAGGAATGAAAACTCCCACCCAGCTGCCTAATGTTTCATTTTTTCTCTCCTATCTTGCACTGGAATTGGTCACAGCTTCCACCACAGTCAATGGAGTACTTCTAGTAGTTGATCAGCCTATTAGGCATCAACTTTAAGTTTAAAACAATGTTTGAAATACAGCATGCCTTTCACAGTTTGTTTTTGGTTTTGTTCATTATTTGCACAGGTAGGGGATGTACTTTGTTGGGCATTCGATTCCTCTAGCTTGTTTTAGGCATGAACTTTATGGTTAAAATCAGTCTTGCTTGGATAGTACCAACATGCTCTGAACTTAGGTACATAAACTTCTGATTATGCTCAGAGATGTCTGGAACAAAAGACACATTTGCTTTGTATAGGTATATTTACTGCAGTTAGCTCCATGTGAAAGCCGTCCAGGTTCAGCCAGGAGGAAGAGGCGCTCCAAGGACACCCGGCACACCGATGGCTGGAGGTGTGGTGTGCGTGATTCCAATTACACATGACACAAAAGTTGATGCCTTGATGAAATAATTACTGAACCTCACAGGAAGCTGCAAACATTCATACATATGTATCAGGAGCCCTATTGAAATATGGGAGAGCAGCAACTGACTTCAAATCAGTATTTTGTTATGAGGGGGGTGCTCCTTGTGTCCCTAAGGGACAGTGGGGTCCATCTCCACTAGAGCAGATGACATATATTATCGTAGAAAACACAAACAGTGTAGGTTATTCATTAGCAGGAAAATATTAACAACATATTTATTTAGTTTTATGTTGGAGAACAAAAAGAAAATACTGTTTTGTAAAGACCCTTGCAACTTTTTCCTACTTGCCTCTTCTTGCACTCAACTCAAAATGCTGCATTTCTGAGGCAAGTTGTCAGAACATGTAACAAGTTACAGCACATAACAAATTTGATATACATATATATATATGTGGAGCATATATGTATAATTTTTATGAATATTTAAATGCGTTAAAGAGTTCTCCTGAGGTGATGCACCTGCACAGCAGCTCTCAGTGGAGCTACCCCTGAGCTCATACAGAGCTTGTCGCAACTCAGTCAGTGCGTGAAAAATGGTGTATAGGAGAAAATTACAATATCCTTCACAAATTTAATGAGATTTTCCTCTGTCTTCCAATGTATAACAACTATTTTTTCTTGACCTGTTAGTATCATCTAAATAATGAATAATATATATTCTTCTTTCATATGCTACCCTCCTAAAGCCCTGCCCTTTGCATTATACAGGTAGAGGTGCACACACAAGTTTACCATTCAATTTTCTATCAAGATTGCCACAAGCTAAAAAGCATTAGAGTTATTACTGGTAGAGGGAAGGCAGGCTCTGATGGGGACAGAGGCAGACTGGAAGAGTTGGACAGCATGTCTGAAAGTGATGTGAATCACCTTGAGAAGCAGCTCATCTGTGAGCTGAAGGGAACACAGCTGGAAGCCAAAACAGTGTGCAAGATAGCTGTAAAGTCCATTATTATTTCCCATCCCTGTACTTGTCCTAAATATAGTATCTGATTTCTTAGCTTTGCATTTCATTCAGATTTAACTCATTTTCCTAGGAGGTGGAAGTTTGCCTGGTAGACCAGCAATAGTCCTGGCAGGGTGCAGGTGCTGCTTTCCCTGGGACTGGAGTCCCAGTGCTCTCCCACAAGGGATCCCTCAGCCACTCTCTAGGAGTCCAAGCAAGGCAACCAGGCTCTTCTCCCTCTGGCAAGAAAGCCGGGTTATTTGGTAAGGATGGGCAGTCATCCCATGGGCAGGGTGGCAGGACTTCCCTCAGTCTTCTGGGACAGGACAGCCAGGGACAAACTAGGGGCTGAACCCATCACACTGAATTCCCTATCTCCGAGTGCAAGTCCCATGAAAGGAATAATATTCAGTTACGTAAATGACCTAGAATTTTATTGTTCTTAACAGAGAAAGACCAAAAGAGGTAATGGAGTCTCCCATGTTGGGGATCTCCAAAAGCCACCTGGACGTGGTCCTGGGCAGCCTGCTCTGGGTGTCCCTGCTTGGCAGGGCTGGCACCAGGGGCCTCCTGGGGGGCCTGCCAGCCTCAGCCATCCTGTGATCCTGTGAGTCCTGTTTTGTAAGCTGTTATGTATTTATGAATGAAAAGATGGCCACGACTGGAAGGTCTTAAATCATATTCTTATGTCAAGCAAAGATGGAAATTCTAAGGTCAGCAGGAATATGTTCAGGAATACGTTTCCCTGACTGAGCATTTCTGGTTTGAGGCTTAGTGTCGGGAGCAGGGTGTGAGTTACAGAGGGAAGGATAATGTGGGTTTGAAGGATAATGTGGGGAGGGCAAGCTCCTACCTGATTGTAGTCCTCCAATTCCTTAGCTCTATTCACCAGTCTCGTCCCTCCCACCGAACTGTTTCTCTGTGTCCTTTATTTCTTTGTTTTACCACTAGATGGTAGTAGCAGGTAAAGACTTGCTTTTTTTTTTTTTTTTTTTCTTTTTTTTTCTTTTTTCCTCCTTTTCCCCCTTTTTGCCTTTCTCTCACTCCCTTTTCTTTGTTTACTGTCTCTGAATAGTTTTAGGATACTGCTTCCAGTAAAAGGTTGATTGTTTTCTCTGAATGATTAAATGATTATGCAGGTAGTATATATTTAAAATTCCTTGTTTGCACAATAACTGTTTCCTTCCTTTTATAATACACACAGCACCTCTCTCCCCACTCCTCTGGATCTAATGGAGAAGCAGATCACATGCAAGCCTCGACCAGCAGCAACCATTACAGGCAGAAACAAATCTTACTTGACCAAGAAATCTCACAGATTTTCTCATGCACTGCAAATCAGACTCAGCATTTTCAGCAATTGCTTCTTTATAGGGATTAAGGGTCTGGGGCAGCTGTTCTTAGGCCTCCAAGGAATCCCCTCACTCTCCTTTATTTGTTGTGCCTTTCTTCAACCACTTGCTGGGTTTTGGGGCAGAGGGATGCCCACTGCTGGCCAGGGTGTGAGGGCAGCCAAATCTCCTGACATTGTTGGCCAAAGAAAATTGCTGTGGGAGGAGGAAAAGGGGAAAAGGCATTGTACATTCCCCATGATTATTCTCTTTGGATACTTCTCTTTGGAGAAAGGCAGACTCATCTGATTTTTAAACGGGACACACTTTTGATCTGTAGAAGCAGCCAGCAATTAATAAAACATTGCTTTAAATTAGTGAATGCTATCCCAAACCCTCACTAACAGTTCATCAATATACACTATATAAAAGCTATTTAGCACAACGGTCATGCTTTAGAAAGGAGGGAAAATGCAGTCAAGAGCAGCTGTCTTTTAATAATATCAAATATTATTCTTTGCTACAGATTAAGTATCACAAAAATATAATTTACCATGTGCTTGATGACAAAAATATGGATATTAAGATGGCATTTTTTCCATAGATATTTACTATAAATGGACCAGAACAAATGAAATACTATACGGTAACAAGCACTATACACACTCTCCTAGTCCCTTGGGTACATGCTTGTATTCATTTTAGTTCATTTACATGACTCCAAGGAGGAAGCATATGTTAAAGTGCAGGTCAATTTACTTAGAGCCTTATTTACATTTTACATGGATGGTATCAACCTACAGTAATGATAACTGAAGGAAAAGTCATCCTTTCATTTAGTGGCAAATAAGCTTTCCATAATTTTTTCAATTGGTCTATCTCACAGTCGTGTATTTCTACACAGATAAAAGTGCCTCTTTAACAAATGATTCACAACTAAATTATGTTGGTATTTTCATCCTTTTTACATTATTACAAGTATGAACCAAAATAACACCCAAGGAAAATGGAAAGATATATTCCTACAGCTATTGGTGGTAGTCTGCTTTAAAGCTTCTGTTTTGCCTAACGTTTGCTTAAGGCATTGAAGACATACTTTTTTCTTCTTTCATACTGACTTATTTCTGCCATAGGAGAGAAACACTCCTAAAAAAAGGCTAAAACTGAGGGGCAGATCCTATTGACAATCAATATTGCTCTAATGAACTCAATTTATGCAAATTTTTATTAGCTGTAAAAGAAGGCTTGCTGGATTTTAATTGCACTTCAACATCTGATGTACCTTTTGATAACAAAAGCAGAAGGCAGGCGGTTCTAAACAACCCCTTAATTTTCACTAAAGGAAGAAGGCTTAGAGAAACATTTTTCAGCTAGAATTTCTCCTTTCAATTCATAAGTACATACACTCTCAGTTCTGTAACTTGTGTATTTCATATTCATTTCCAGGTACCTGGTTCAATTATAAAATGTTCAGAGAAACGACTGCATTAATAAGTCAAACCTCTATCAAAGGAGAAATATGTTCTTATGGTTAAATCATTTGTGCTAGTATCCAGGCATTTTGAACTGCCTTGCTGCTCTTCCCAAGGCTTTCTGTGTGCTCTTACACAGACTACATACAAAATGGTTTCTCCATCTTGTCCCTGGGCACTGAGTGAAAGCCCCAGTTGACAATTTGGTAGCCCTGAACTTCACTCTGCTCTGTGCTCACGTGAGATGCCCACTCATCATCATGGAAAGCAGAGCTGGGCTCCAGCAACTACAGTTCAAATAGACTCCTTCGGGTAAGTACCTAAAATCAGGTATGGCTACTGTGCATATGAATTTCACAAATATTTTAAGCCAATGAAAACAGCAGTCTTACTCTTTCTCTGCCCTATGGCAATCCTTAGTTCCCACTCCTTCCCTTCTCATGCCCCAGTGAGCAGTGATGCAATTGCATGTTGAACGGGACTGGCAGACAAATTTGGACAAAAAACAATGCAGAAAAAAAAAAAAAAAAAAAAAAAAGATTTGTCTTAGCCTAGATATGCAGGCTGTTGTGGCCACCACATGGCCACACACATTTGTGTCACCATCTGGCTATGTCTATACAAGCAAATAAAATGGGTCATGGACTGGACCCTGAAGGCAGAAGGTGAGCAAGGTCTCCATGTATGTGGACACCATAGGTAGATTTTCTCCCCCAGAACAGGGTAAACTCATCCATACTGTTTACTGGGACCAGTGCTGCCTCCCTAACTGTGCCCAGACATGGTGTTACACGGTGCAGGCCAAAACCATGCTGGGGGTGTCTATCTTCAGCCTGTTCAGTTTATTTGTGTAGGCAGACCATCGTGAGAGGGAACAAAATACCTGCTAATGCTTCATCAAGGGTGTATCTATGACAGGGAGGCAGTAACCCCTAATTTCTCCACTGCCTTGTCTAATTAGGGTTATACAGCCTGTAATGCCATCAAGGCACTACTGGAGAAAGTCAAACTGCCATCTGGCTCTTTTGAGTAGGAATTACTTTCTCAAGAGGAAAAAATCACAGTTTCTATGGGAAAAAAAAAAAAAAAAAAAAAAAAAAAAGTTCTATGCCTTTTCTTTCAGCCAAGACATTTTGTTTTAACTCAGTTCCTCCGTTCAACAGCAACTGTATTGCATAATTGGGCTTGTCATTTTAGCCTCCTCTGTCTCCTGTGGTGAAGTCCCTGATTAGACTCTATCTGCACAGCCATAATGCCCTCAACCCCCTAGCAGCCATCCCTACGGCTGTGATGTGGTGCTGGAGATGCAGCCTGGGCCTGAGGCCTTGCCCACCGATGGCACGAGGATACAATAGGCGATTCAAACACCAAATCCCACCAGGCACTGCAACACTGTGGAAATATGCAGCTTTTGTGCTCAGCTGGGAAAAGAAGAAATGTTCAATTGTTTCTGAACCCGTGTTTTTCAGAACATTCTGTTCCATGGTGCATGTTGATATTTTGACTTCTTGTCCCAAAGTGGATGGAAATTCCAACTTTTGTTCAGCTTCACCCTCTAGCTACTGCTGTAATAAAAGTAAACCAATTACAATAAATGAGAAACAGCATTTAACAAATACTTGTATAGTTTCAACGATGCCTTGTACAGCAGTCACAATATTTTAAAATTAAGCTTTATTCTTCACAGAACACAAAAGATTACAAGTTATTCATAGTAGAAAACGGCTAGTTCCTGTTAGTTGTGTTACATTTTGTGTGTGCTGTATATTTCTTCTTGTCCTGACTCATGACAGGACTTTCAATCTGAGAGATATAGTACATTCTGCTCTCGGTTACTCTGGTGCAACTGCATTGATTTCAGGGTCTATGCTGAGCTTGAATTCCATTCCCACAACTGCATGTTCATACACTCTGTAGTCAGGCAGGCTCTCTGTTGCAGTCCTTTGGGACACAATTTCAAGAATGAGTCAAGATGCCTAAAAACTTTAGTTGTAATTGTTGTTCAATACAGTTTGTTCCTGACAATATTTATAATTAATCAGGGCTTTTCACCACTCTCACTGATACTGTGGTTACTTCTCAGTTTTCTTTTTTCTTTTTTTTTTTTCCCAAGGAATAAAACTGGGGAAAGAAAAGATCATTTTTAAAAATAAATTCCAGTAAAGGTCATTATACCGTGTTGTGTTATTGCTGGGAGTGCTTTAAAATTGGCAGCTAACTTATGTTTTGGAATCAGATTGCAGTGCTCTTTGTTTGCAGAAAGGTAATCTTTTGCAAAGTAGAAAGCATTGCCTATGGGATAACGAAGACCATGAATGAACAGTCTTAAGAGCAAAACTCTTTTCTACACATTGCATATGAGAAGGTGCTCCTCCTAGGATGTTAAGCTGGCTTTAGCTTTTTAATTCATAGAATTGATCCAGATAAAAAATATCTGTCTGTATGAATGGTATCACACTGTTATATTTTAAAAATCCAACCTTGATTTTTTGTTGCTGTTTTTGACATATAATTTAGTTAGCATACCATCATACCAGACCTCTAAAATCAGTTTGTCAGAAGCCATATTTTTTTTTATGCCTAGATCTTTAAGAATCCCATCCTCTGAAGCACAGAGAAGGCACACAAAAAGCAGGAGAAATATTAAGATAGCACTGGAGCACCTCGTGGTGTCTGAGGACTCCATCCTATCATCAACAACAATGACAAGGAGAGAGGAATCTCTGCTAAGGAAAAGTCTTTCACGATTAAATATTTTCCCTATAATTTTAGCAATGCATAAGGAACTTTAAAGATCAGATCTGCTTTGCACATGCAATGACTTTGCTTTTTGATTTCACAGTTGCAAGCCATCATATTGAAGGTAAATTTCTGATAAACAGATCAAGCTTCTAGCAGCTTGGTTTCTTAGGCATTCAGCTTTCTGTCAGCATTGCAAGCATCCTTTGCTCATTTAACCGAGTAGTGGAAAAACAGCAATATGCTAAAAACAACCATTGGTATCAACTTGGAATTTGTTTAGATATATCAGAGAGATCAAGGTGTTAAGACATTTCTGAGAATTTTTCCAACCATTTCTACAGGCTTAAGGCAGGGGCAGATTTAGGGAACATATCAAAGGCTCCATCTGCAGTGTGAGCACTCACATCCTGTTCAGAAGAGCTCAGGCTCTGTCCTCAGTTGTGTACAAAGCCTTGCTGCAGATTCTCTGCATCTCGAAAACCTATTTCTGCACTGATTCTCTGGTATGTTTGCTCGGTACTGACTTGTGGATGCATGCTATACATTTCCCACAGACAGAAAGATCCTTAAGAACCAACTTGTGGTTTTTGTGGGGCACCTTCCCTTTTCTTCACAGCTCTAGTGCAAAGGTGATTAGAGTTCATTTCCCGTAAGAAGTGGAAATTCACATCTTAGATGGAATGTCCTGTTTTCAAGATAAAAAGGGGAACAGATCCTCTGAAATACACCTCATGGGTTTGCTAAGCTGGAAGATCCACCATATGGCACACTCACAGACTGGACATATTTCAAGAATAATGCAATAGCCATGCAATTCCACTGCATCCAGTAGTATATATCTGACATGAGAGCAAAGCTGGAGAAGGGGATCATGTTATTTTAACTATCAGCAGTGCAAGTAGAGGCCCCTAGAAGAAGGAAAGTGCCAGAGGAACCTTGTCCTTGTTCCAAATGAAGGTGGTTAAGGCATTGCACAAGAAGATGGATGTGTACCTCTGGAAGTGGATAAACCAGGCTAGCCCAGGTCAGTATATAACCAGTTTGATACTGTCCAGTCAACAGCTGGAAGTCTGCAGTGGGATCTTATCATGGTTTACAGGATGTGGATGGCTGGATGGGATAAGGAATATACCTTAAACTTTTTGTTGTTTTGGGTATGGCCAGAGTTTGCCCTGAAGAAAGAGGTGCCAAAAGTGTCAGATGTAAAAGATACACCTTCTTGGATCTGCAAGGCTTGTAGTCTTAATGGCAAGTTTATTGTCACGTGTGGGAAACAGAGGCAAGAGGTGTAATAGCAGGGTACTGAGGAAGTCTGGCATTTACAGGCTGGGACAAATAAGAATTCATTTTCCTCTCTTAACGGTATTGTTATCAATGAGGTGTTAGTGCCAACAATTATTCTGAAGGACTGACTGTGGCTTTATGGAAAAAGAAGTTCAGGTTAAATACAAAGCAGTTTCAGCAATACAGCAGAGAACATGTTTAGTGGGTTAAATGGAGTACGCATTTACATAGCAGACTAACTAAAAGACTATTTTGATACCACTATGACATATAATCAGATTGTATCACTCCATACAACATCTGCAAGGGTAAATTGAAGCATTTTTATACAGAAAGAATGCAAGGGACTCATGGATTTGGGTCTGGCTCATCCACACACCCGGAGAACTATAGCCCTCAATACTGAAACAGGTTCAGAACTAGCAGACGGAGATCACATCTTCCTCTAATACATTGAAAATGTGATAATGGGTAGAACTGATCAGAGAGCACATGATACGCCCTTGATTAAATGGAATGGGAGTCCTAATATAATCATTTAAAAACAAGCAAAAGTTGTTCTCTATATCCTGTTATATAACATCATGTTGGGGGGTTATGCTGTAAACACTTCATAAAGGTGCCTGTACTGCATGAATGACAAGAATCCACAAGAGAAGAGCTGTTATTATCTCAGGATGGGTAGGGAGGGCTGCTGATAGAATTTGAGGATTAAAACATGTTTTCTGAATTTCAAGTCTGTTGCCTTTTATCTTGGTTTTTAGACAGAGGAGACTGTCATAATCAATTTTATTTAACATCTGTCTTAGTGTGAGGCATTCCATGTGCAGTCTAGGTGATCTGTATGTTTTGCAATTAGTAAAAATATTCTTATACTTTTCATCATGTGTATTTTTTTTGATGGTATCTCCAAAACCATGATGTAGAGAAACATACCCAATACAGAATGGAAGAGCTCTATAGGTGAGGAAATATGTGGACCTGTCTTATCTTGACATGCCACTAATGGCTGCTGTACTCTATCCTATTTTTTACTGTTTATGAAAAATTATAGTGAAGAAAGACAAGAACTTTTTGCTTTAAAATATCCAGGTCAATCTGTGAAGTTTGCACTGAGCATAGTTGCATGACTAGAGTTGTTGAAAAGGCAATATCTCAAGCTTTGCTTCCTGTAATTAGGAAGAGAGAGAGAGAGAGAGACTAATCCTAAAGTAATAACGGGGTGATTGATAGTTGCAGAACGTCCCTTCCATATTCTTCCCTTCTCCAGTTTCTCTTGTTTTTCTGCTAGCATGAAGCTGAAAGCTCATTTCCTCTCAGTTCTTCACTGTTTAAATCAGAGAATTTTAAGCTACTAAGGCGTAATACTAGCTGAGCAAGAAATACCAGTCCTCTGGACCCTCTCCCATGGATCAGCCAAAATGAGGAGGATAGGCTACAGCTACTGCCTGAATACTTTGGCGTGCATCACCTTTGCACATTTTACTGGCCAATATGCTCTCAAAACCTTGTCAGTGTTCTTACAGCAAAGACATAAAACCCAGCAATGACTAATGCAACCACTCATTCAAATCAATTATATAGAAACCTAATTCGGGCTATGATAGTAACTCTATAATCATGGTAAAAAATTGCAAAGGCCTGTAAATGGAACAGAGAGAGTTGTGTGTTTA
Organism: Oxyura jamaicensis; assembly: GCF_011077185.1. Taxonomy (NCBI): domain Eukaryota; kingdom Metazoa; phylum Chordata; class Aves; order Anseriformes; family Anatidae; genus Oxyura; species Oxyura jamaicensis. The sequence continues at coordinate 181,047,913 of NC_048893.1, forward strand.
TTTTTTCCCTTGTTTGCCCACCATTTTGAGCATATGAGATCAGAGGGGATGCAGCTGGAAGGAGGAGACACAAAAATGAATTATGAAAAGTCACTTTAATGACTTTTAGTCACTCTGCACTTAAATGAAACTGATCATACTCCAGAAGTAAGCTGTTTCCCTGTAGTTATTGTATAAGTAAATCTATTGGCCAAAACCCAGGAAATTCCTCCCAAATATATCTGTATTTATGCTAGATGTACTTACAGGTTATAATAAATAGGACAGAGGGACTTAGTGGATAGTGATGTGACAAAGTCCATGCATTCCCCTGCCTGGGTCCTAGCATCATTCCTAGCTCTGTCCCTAGCCAAGTCTTTAATTTTTTCGAAGTCATCTACAATGTCAGCACTCCTGGTAAGTCATTGGAGTCTCATTTGTTTCCAGTTGATCTATATTAGCTCTAGTCTGAACCAGGGATTCCTCCCTGAGATCATTTCCTTGTTTGTATTAAACTACTCATTTAAAAAGTGGAGCCTGGGGAGAAAAAGGTTGTGTGCTCTGGGTGCTGAGTAGAGCTTTACTTGTACTCCCAGGTGCAAAAACACAAACTGAGAATCTTTGTGAGATTACACTATGGTATTTATAGTCAATTTGCTTGATCTATGATGTTGAAATCTAACTCCTGTGTGCTTTTCCAGGTGAATTATTTGCATGCTGGTAGGTTATCTTTAACCTGCTGTAGCAGGGATTGGCTGTATCTTATTTGTAGTTCAGATGGTGAATAAAGTTTTCTCAGAGACAGAAACCTTTCTGAAATATGAATTCAGAAATAATAGTGGTGAACTGTTTGTACTCAAGTTCAGGAATATTCTAAAGCCACACAAAAAAAAAAAAAAAAAAAAAAAAAAAAGGGGCCTATCATCCTTAGTAATAACACCTTAACACCTGACTACGTTAGCTGATTGTGGATACATCTAGTTGCAATTATGTCTAGAAATAGGAAGGGTGGAAGTCTCTATAAACCTGAACATAGAGACAGCCCATTTTGCTATCACCTGGAAACACTCATCCAGAAACAATGTTCAACGTTTATAAAGCACTGCTAATGAAGGGGCCCAATCTTGCTTGCAAAAGTATCATTGTTAGCTCCAATTATGATTAAATATGACCTACTGAATTATCAGTGAACCTTCATATTTCTTTCATTAAGTGAGTCAAAGAAAGTTTGATGGCCATCAAGATTATTTTCAATGCAAGAAAGATACAAATATTATCAGGTAAAAAGATTAAAATTGAAATTATCAACCAGAGGAATAAAACAGCAACTGTTGTGGTTAAGCTATTGAAAGTTTCCACCTTTTTTAACTATCCCATTCTTGGGAAAGGAAGGGGTAAAGAACAAGTATGCACAACCTGAAACATAAGAAGCTGAAAAATAAGACAAGAGTATTTCCAATTTAAGATGGCCAGGGCAACGAAGAAATATATGAAGATAAAATGTTGTGATGTAGGAAGTGTCTGCAGCACATGATCACAGAAGACTGTGTGAGATCAATATCAGTGGAGGGAAGAGAGGTGACAGTGGAAGGAATTCAGGCCCTTACATGGGAAAGGCAATAATAGATGGTAATTCAATATAATGGCTCTACACATTTGATAAACTGAGAAATGAAGGGAAGCACAGTGAAAGCTGTAAGGTCACAAATGGTTTCCAAAATGCATGAGATCTTGGGGAATATCTGAAACCATTTGTCATTTTTTTGTTGTTGTTGTTGTTTTTTGTTTGGTTTTTGTTTTTTGTTTTTTTTTTGACATGGTAGGACCATGGATTATGATAGCTTTTAGGCAGGTGGGAGGTTGAGAACTGAGAATAGAAAGTCTTCATGAATTAAGTGTACCATCAAGGAAGCAGAGAGAATAGACTTAGGAATACAGGCAAGGTTTTAACTTCTCCACTAGCACCTCCAGACAGTGGTAGGTCTATGACACAAAAAGAGTTTTAAGCTGATAATATTACACTGGAAATCTGTAGGCCTAAAACCGAGATCTGTTAATGCTAAGAGAAAATCTTAACCACAAAACCATTCATCTTCTGCTATGTTCCACAGTTTCATCACCACAAACTACCATGAATAATTCAGGAAGCACTTTGACACTGGTCTCACTAATAAGACATATAATCAAGGAGATGTTTAAATAATGATGTAGAAAAGGCAGAAGAACTCAATAAATATCTAATTTCGTAAGAAAGCAAAGAACTGCTTCCCAGTCCATCCCTGGTACAGAAAAATGATGTTAAACTGTCTGCCTCTGAGGTGTGGACATTAGAGAACAAATGGCTTAGCTTAATTTTTTATAAATCTGAGATTACTAAGGAAATTCAAGGAGACAAAAACAGTGCTAATGTTATATCAATGTTCACAAAAGGTTAGTGGAATGGCTGATAGGTCTTTTAAGCATGGAGTCAGCCTGGGCTCTATACAAAAAATAATAATAGTAATAATAATAATAATAATAATAACTGTGGTAAAAGGTGGGAATAGAATTTCAAGATGTTAAATCAGTCTGGTCAAACCAATCTCATTTTTTTACACTACAAATTTGTTTGATAAAGGATGTGTGGTGGAGGTTTGTAAGGTATTTGCCTTAGTATCACATGACAAACTGATTAAACAAGAAGCTCTGAGAGCTAACTTTCTAGGGAATTGTCTCTCTCTTGGTTAATTGACTGTTCAACAGTATTACACTTAGATTTTCTGTTTACTCTGCATATATCAACACAAGGCTATTATTTCATGCTGCAGGGTATTTCAAAATGACAAACATGCTGCCATTTTTAAATATAGAAAGTACCCAGTGGAATCAGAAATTATTGAGGCTGATATTTGAACTGTAGTAATGTTTTCCTACAAGTATTATGAAATATAGTCATTTTTAAGATATTTATGTCTCCACAAATGTGCTTGAAAATAAAAAACAGGCTAAAAAATTATTGGGGTAGGGAGGGCAAAAACAGACACCTTGCTTCCACAGGAATGAGAGCTCCATGAGTACTGTAATATCCCAGGAAAGAACAGTTCTTACATGGATTTGAAACTCTCTCTGACATTTCAGAAAGCAGTAATCAGTAAAAAAAAAAAAAAAAAATCATAATCATATTACAGTGTTTATAAATTAACCTCTCAGATAGTATTAGAAAATATTAGCAGATTATTCTGCATGGTGAAAAAAATAATAGCAAGCATAGGGAAGCCGTGAAAGTCATTTATAAGGAGGGCCCTTTAAAACTGCTTTTTTAAGAAAAGCATATTCAAGGTCCAACAGCTTGGAACAAGGGAAGCAAGGTCTACAACAAAACTGAGGTGGGTAACCTAGAAAGGATGAATTGCAGGGAGGGTTGAGAGACCACAGTGAAGAACTGACTCAGCATAGAATTATTATGTGAAGGTGTGGGTAAGGGAACTTATTTTACCAAGGATGTAATACAAGGCGTAAAGTATTTTACATCTACACAAATCAGGAAGGACTAGCATGATCCTAAACCAGACATAGCTAATGGGCTACGCGGCATGGCTATGAGTAAGTGTGTTTATACTGGGCTATCTAACTGCCTGTCTTTAGAAGGAGGAAACTTCAGAAGATCTCTGAAATTCAAAATGTTAACAATTCACTGGTTTTGTGATGCCAGGGACTGTTCTCTGACTGGGAGGCAAACTGGCATACATTAGTCATGGCCATACTACTAGGCTGCCTGCCTCTGAGGCCGGATAGCCATATACAACCTGCCTCTTGGGAAAGGTCTTTGACCTGGGAGTTAGCTAACTTCTGAGTGCCATAAACAGCATCAGGAATTGTTCCAGCAGTTTAATCATGGTGTTGATTTGAGGCCATGTCTCCATGTTGTGTAATTTGCAAATGTCAACACAGTGACTCAGAAGCCATCACAGTGCTGTACAGATTGCTCTGGGTATTAATTTGCCCCTGGAAATGTTGCACCCCCACTGCAACTGTATGTCACAGGGTTTCTCCTGCACAAGTAACGATTTGATAATGCATTTTGCAGTGTGCACTGCACAGCACTTGAGTGACTGTACCAAATGAAGCATTGCAGCATCTGCATCGTCCCTACCACTCCCATCTTTGTCCATGCCCATGCAGGTGTCTTTCTACAGTGAAAGCCAGACTGGGGTGAGCCTTTTCGTCTCAAAAACTTGCAGAAGGACAGAGAAGGTGGAAGATTTAGCTCAGAGAAGCAACATTTATCTCAAAGAATTCTAATTTCTGAGTGTTTTATTGTGAATTGAGGGATTTTTTTTGCTATTTTGGCTACCTATTAAGTCTAAAGATAAAAATCATCATGTGTTACTATTTCATAGTCACAGAACACTCAGTGCAGCACACTACATGCAACATATTCATCACCTCAGCAGGAACTTTTGTAGATATTTCTATATCATACAAGAAGGAGAAGTATTTTCTGGGGCACAGACTTCTTTCATACACACCCTTTCACAGATCTTATTTGCAATTCTTAAATAGGTATTAAATTCCATCCACCTCTTTGTGCTTGCATGTTCAGAACTAATGGGATCCTGAGACATCATCTAATCAATACTCACTTATTTAATATATTCACAGAAGTAGAGTGCCATAAAAAAATGGAAGACTTTTTGCTTTTATCCATTTAATATAATTTACTATCTGTGTATAAAGTATGCTATTAAAGCACTATAATCTTAAATCTGATTTTTCAGCAGATCAGTGAAAGGAATAGACATATTCTACGACTATGTCTCTGACAAATTTTCAATTTTTCAGCAGTTTTCATTGCAATGTGGGATCTGTTCTGATGAACACTGAATAAAAGGGCTTTTTCATTTATCACACAGTTATTTCAATCTAGAAAATAATTCAACATGTTTTTCCTTAAAAATACTTAATCTGATCTGAGAATATCAGATTTCAACTGAAAAAGTAAAACTGAAAAAAAATGCTTATAAACAACAAAACATCATCCTTTACAAGGCTAAATAAATTATTTTAGTAATTATTTTAGTAATGCAATGACAGTATAAGTTATCAGGCACCTGATAATATGAATTGATTTATGGGAATAACTGGCCAAATATAATGTTTGAATCAACAGTAACAGGTAAAATCTGCCTTTAAGAAGTGGCACAGCTTCTCTGAAATCAAAGAAATACAATTTTTTTACCCCATTTTCTTATATACCATTTACCCCAGATCTGCTACTATTATGCATAGTACTATCATTGTGACTTTACAAAACACTGGCAAATGCCAAAATCGCTAGTACTCTATATCACTGGAGTTTATTGAGAACAAAATATCATTAAGTTACAAACATCAGATTTCCTCTTGTGATTGAAAATATGACATAAGAACCTTGTACTATCTTATTAATTGATAGACAAGGTTTCTTAGTTTTCTGCCAGCCACTTCCTTCACTAACAGCATAATCACCTCTTGAATTAACAGAGTTTGGAAAATGCATGAGTAACTCTGATTTCTTTGCTCATTACAAAGGCTTTTTGGTAAAACTTAACATAAATACATTAACTGGAATACAGCGCCATATCAGTTATTAGAGGTTAAAAAAAAAAAAAAAAAAAAAAAAAAAACTGTCATTATTGTGTTATCATTGCATGAACCATTAGATTCCGTAGCTTAGCCTTTCCAGTTAGTTTATTTGATTCCTTTTAGCTTCTAGCATCATTGTTGGCAAGAAGTAGGCTCCGTTGTACTATTGCTCATGCTTTGTACCGGAGTTGCCTACAGCAGAACCCATACATGCTAAATTCCTCTCCAGATAAGGAATAGAAAATATCTCCACATTTGTAATAACATTTTATATATCATTCTAAGCAGAAAATCAGAAGTTAATGGGAGCTCCCTGACAGGCTGAAATGGACTTTAAGTTTTGTTGTTAACCAATAAAATGCACTTGAAACCACCCTTCCCAAATTCCAGATATCTTTCCATTCTTTCTCTAGTTAAAATAAATAAGCAGACTAGTATAAAATCTCAGGAACATATATTCTACACCTTTAAATTTTTTCAGTCATTGCTTCAAGATATAAATACGCCATTTAAAAAGGTTTTTCTAACCAACCAAGTTATAAGCTTAATCTTCTTTTTAATTGTGTTCCAAATTTATTAATAATTTATTCTCTTAATATCCAATTTATGGTAAATTGGATGCCCTGTAGAAGAAGGGCAGAAGTGCACAGCCAGAGGAAGTAAAGGATCAGCATAATCACTGGCTAGACAGTGTTTATAATGAAAGATGAAAGACTGTGTGTCAGTGGAGAAATGACAGGTCCCTTTGCTTAATTTTATATTCTAATGCTGTAATACTTTCCCCTCCCCTTGCAATACCTTTAAAGTCAAATAATGTACATATAGGAAATGTAAAGTATTTGCAAGATATGTGATAACACATCTATAAATATTATTTTTACCCAATTATGTTTTAGCAAATTGTTTTTATTGGTGAATTCCTGGGTTGGACAGCTGTGTAGAGCAGACTTCTGGTGACTTGGAGCCGTGGTTCCACTGAATTTAATGAGCTCTGCTCATGTACCCAAAGGATTTGCCCTCATGCTTTAAGTGGAGTTGGCATATAAATGAGCAGCCACTTCTTAAAGACCTTTGGAGACTCACCAAAACATAAATCCCATTTTTGCAAATCTGTAAGCAAGCTGCAGTACCAATAAAGTTCATTCACTGGCGGGGAGTTGCAAAAAGAGCACAGCGGAAGGCAGCAGTGTAAGAATAAAAATCTTGTCAGCCTTTAAGACACAGATTTAAGACTTAAAAGGACCAGGACAGATCCAGAAGGAGCTAACTCATGCTCTTACCTAACTTAGTTGGACCAGGCCACCTTTGGAGACTTTCAGAGGTGTGATTCACTAGAAAAAGACATTGGATGCTTGAAAGGACTAGACTGCTGCTCTGTGTTTATGTTAGTCACAGTGGATTGGTGATGACAAACACTGGCTGCCACTGACCTCTGCCAGGATGAAGAACAGCATCATTTTTTTATTTCTTACAAACATCAGCAAACTGGGAACAAACATCCAGTTCCACCGAAATGAGGCTTGTAAGCCTCTTCCTTTAATGCCTTCTCTTTTTGTGTAAACAAAACTGCTGCCAAAAGTAAACACCAATGACTCTTCAAAGAACAGAAATCAAATAAAAAAGTTTAGGCTGAAACAAACAGAATGAGTGAAAAGAAGGAAAGGGAAGAAAAGAAAGAAGGAAGGGAAGGGAAGGGAAGGGAAGGGAA
>NC_048893.1:181055603-181207271 GCF_011077185.1 Oxyura jamaicensis
GAAAGGAAAGGAAAGGAAAGGAAAGGAAAGGAAAGGAAAGGAAAGGATCAGAACTCGGTTTTATCCCTAACTTGTTCAAATTCGGATGGATCATCTGAACTTCATATACATGAAAACCCTCGCATGTAGTTATGGTATTGGAATCTTAACTGTCACTCTTTTTTTTTTTTTTTGACAGGATATCATATAATTAATTGAACAACTGCAGAAATGAAAATACTGTCTTTCTTGAGAATATGTATTTAGTGCCACAAGGAATACCAAGATTTTAACGTTTCATACAAACAGTATTTTTTTATTATTATTATTATTTTTTTCTTCAGACATTGTGTTTACTTGGCTTTTTCTCTCAGCTAGTTTTAAAGGCTTTTGATTCAAATAGGCTGCCTCAATAGACAGGCTTCCAGAGTACTTCTTTACTGTTATTTCTGAAAAACATTTTTCCGCATGCATCATGTATTGGTATAACTCTGTGTACTTCTGTTGGCCTGCAAGTGCCTGAAAACCCTAATAAAAAGAAGGTCCCACATTGCACCAAGTGCTGTACAAATATGAAACAAAATGATGGACTTTGCTTAGCAGATTATATGCATTAAGTAACAAGGAGACACGTACATACCACTTTTCTTCCATGGAAACTGAAGCACCTCACAGAAAATATTAAAAAAAAAAAAAAAAAAAAAAAGAGTTATCTCTATTTTGAATAGAATTAAACCAATGTAGAAATTCAGTGATTCAGAGCAATTTCATACAGCAAGTCAGTGGTGAAACTAATTAAGAGCCAGAGCAAGCTAACTTGTATGCAGTTTCCCATTAATTTTAGCTCATAAAATGTGTCAGATCTGAGGGCTAAGGTTTTGGGTTTTGTATGGCAGTATTTCCCACTCCCTTTGTTTCTTTTCTTTTATACCCACATCAATGACCTGCACCCTTCCTTTATATTGGTAAGAAAACATTGAAGGACTGATTTTTCTTCCTGTTTTGAAATATCTTATCAGAATTAGCAAAACTCTTTGCTATTGTAGACTGAACCTAAGTAATTCTCCATAGACATATTTAAAAGCATTTCCGAAGACTGAGTAGCATTGGCAAGGAAGGGAAGGGTCCCTATATATGGTCAGAAGTAGGCTTCTTACTTCAGGGCCTTGTGCTGCTGCCTTCACCTAGGCCAGCCTGGAGGGCAGAACTCAGGTGCAGGTTGGGATAGGGGATGTAGTGATACTGTCTTGTTTTTTTTCTTCCCATTCAGTTATGGGGGGATATGGAAAGGGATGGAGGTTTGTTTTGTTTGTTTGTTGTTGGTTTTTTTTAGAGGGGTTTTGTTCTCCATGTTTGGTTTCCAAAGTAAATTGGTAATGCCCCGTGCCTCCCTGGGGCCTATGGCCCATCTTTTGCAACCCACTGTAAATCAGGCTGAAAAAACACATAAATAGGAGTCCAAAGTTTATTTCCTTGGGGTAAACCCTGCAGTGGAAATCTCACATGGGCTAAAATGTGTCTCAGGAGGGTATGGCCACGTGCTGGGGAGTGACCGTCCAGCAGGGAGGTAGGTGTACAGCCATTCATGTTGGATTCCATCCTGTCCTTGGGTGAGGCTTTTGGGCTACCTCTGAAGCCTACAGGTTTTCAGGCCATGGTCTAACCCACCCATGCTGCAGCATTGCTCCACTTCCTCAAACTTCTTCAAGGGCACAGGACACACTTACATTTCTAACACTAGTCCTACACCAAGCTGCATTCTCTGAATGGGATCTTAATGCTTGCCTTTTGCTGTCAGGGTGGCATAAGGGGCCTTCATGCAACTGCAAGAATCAGTATTTTGTCAATTTAAATAAAAAAAAAATCTCTCTGGCACATTCCATCCATCTGGTGAAGCTGTTTATTGCACAACTTTGATGGATGCTTCAGTGTATGAAAGGAGGAACAAATCCCTGACCTCCATAAGGGTAAAGCCCTGACCTAAAGCATGATAAATGAGACACAGATTGGAGAAGTCTAAGTGAGTTGCGCATCTGCCTCCATGAGTAGCTTCACAGGTGCTTCATCCTTCTTTTGAGTGGAGTTTTGCTGGGAAGTCTGTGTACTTGCAGATTCATGCACACACCTCTGCTCTTGAGTTTACTTCCTTCCTTTCCCAAACCCTCCCAAGCTCTCTGCTGTGTGATCTGGGGGAACAGACCTTCTGTACCATACACCGCAATATGATCAGGAGTTTCCATAGTGTGGTTGACACTAGGGAGTTTTATATTCAAATAATTTCCCTTTGTGTTTTCTTTCTTTCTGTAAACATACTTATTTTACTTTCTTGCATCCCTCTATTTGTATTCCCCACCAATTCTTCTTCCAGAAGGGAATGTGTTTAGAATATGAGCTGTCAGATGTCATTAAATATTATCAGGAAACTATGTTGCTATGTTTAAAGAAAATGCATATTTCAGGGCACACTGATCCATAATGTTTGCATATTTAATACATATTTGCATATATGAATCTCCATGCCATTTGGAGCATTGCCAGACAGGGAACTGCCTGAGGAGAGAAAGTAGGCAGCAGAAAGGGAAATGATTCAGTGCCTGATCACCTATCCTGTTCAGTACAATAAAGCTCATTGTTAGCTGGCTTTTCTAAAATGGTGTTGTTAATGCAAGCAAAAGCAGAGCTGATCTGCCATTGTGTTTAAAATAGTTTATATTCTCTACCTGTCAAGTGGAACTTGACAATAAAATAATAATAATATGCACAGTGTCTCGATACAATTATATTAACACCTATTAACTTTTGGTAAACCAAAATTATTTGAATTTCACATTAAATAAAAAAGCATCACAGAGTACATTTAGCAGAAAGTGATGTAAATTATGGAATGGGTCTTTATTGTTACTCCAAAGTGTAAAAAACAGTTAACAGTTTTGCTAAGAATTAAGTCTGACTGTGTATGAAGCTATGTGACATTATTTTGTGCTCATTCTGCTTTTTAAATTTCTCTATTGATCCTGTAATTTAGCAGAGTTAGAAATTAATTATTTTGGTTTTGAAAACAAAAGGTCTTTTTTTTGCTGTTACACATGTTTCTTGTGAATCACAGATGTATCTGTATATATGTATACACTACACGTGAAAGAAAGGTATATATACAAAAGAAGGTAAGCCTTGTAGTTAAGATACATGACCTCAGAGGTAGAATGTTTCTCTTTCTATCTTACTATGGGTATTTTCTGTTTGACCTTAGGGTTAAAAGCTCATGTGGTTAATTTTTATTTTTTTTAATCCAAAAAAAAGTGATCTAAGTTTATGCCTGTCTTGCAGAAACATTGCTTAAAGCAAGTTGCTTCCTCTGGCAGTAAACTGCAGTGTCATATACTGATTGATATTTATTTCATGTATTATCCCTTTGAGAATACTATCAATGTGAAATCAAGTCAGTTAAGAGCGTTCTTCCACAACAGGGATTAAATGACCTTGTTTTGCAACTGTGTGTGATACCTCTGAAATGGGTAGTTTCACTCCTATCAGGGATTACACTGCTGGTTGCATGGCCAGCCAGATCCATAAACTGAAAATCTGACTGAAAACTAAACTGGCAAAAGTCAAAAACAGAAAAAAATAAAACAAAAAATGTCTTGAGCTACATGAGCTCAGCCTTTCTTTAATGCTGGCAGAAGAAAGTGGCAAAAGGGAAGGCAAGAAACTAATTATTTACAATAGTATGTGTTTTTAGGTTTTCTTAAGCTAACCATAAAACTTTAGACAAGCAAACCTTAAGACAAGTATGTTATAGTATTTTATATACTGCAAATACCTATCTGTTAAAGACACCCTGGTCAGTTTTCATGAGCTTGCAGTCACACTGCTTATTTTGTGCGGTCTCTTTTTACTCTCTCTGTTGCTATAGAAAAGACTCATGCAGGTACCGCAGTTGTAAATGAGTGCACAGAAGGTATGGCACAGAAATCATTTCTGAGTGGGGCAATCTGCAGTGGAGTCAATTGTGTTCTGAAGTGTAAAATGCATATTGCATTTCAAGTTGGCCATGAATGAGTGGAAAAAAAAAAATTGCATTTCATGTCAACTTTAAATATGATGGTGACCATTTAAATACAACATTAAATCATGATCTACATCTGGATTAAGAAAGCATATGTTAGATTATTTAAGAAAAAAGATATTGCAGTAGCATGTCTGGCATGTAAGAAACATGTTCATTTTGGTATTTATGTTGCAGTCTTACAGAGCTGGGGTCCTGAGGGATATTTAATGAATACTCCAAAAGAGTTTACAGGCTTCTAAATGTGTAGCAAAGCAGTCCAGGCCTGGTGAAAATGTGTGCAAGATAGCAAAGATAGTTCAGTGTGCATAACTTCTATCCAGTCAACAACAGTGGAAAAAACACATGCAATCAGTGCCTGCTTTCTAAAGGCACAGTGATTCAGCTTTGGTCACATCTGGAGAATTTCACAAGGCATATCAGCACCAGGTGGCCAGTGTGGAGGTTTTGATGGAGTTCAGCATGACATCATGCCTGGGAGGACTGTCTCATGTGGCATCAAGGGCTGAGGCACTCAGCCTCGTCTTACACAAATCCTCCCTATGCTTTGGAATCATTCCTCAGATGGAGGTGAAAGAGGGTGGGAAGCTGCCAACATCTGCATGTTCTGGCATTTTTTTTTCTAATGTCTTCAGGATTCTGTTTCTTGCTTATTTGATTTGTATTTATATATTATGTAATACTGCAATAAAAACATATAGGAAACTCCAGCCAGGCACTGTGTTTTGCATACCCTAATGTGTCTTCCCACCTTGCATGAAATATTCCCCCTGAGCCATAGAAGTTGTTATTCCCAGGACAGGATCAAAACTGAGCTGAAAAGATGGAGCTCATGTTATTCCCACCCCAGTTCTGGGAGGCTTCTCCTGCTGATCTTTGTATTATTGCTGTTTTCAAAGGCTGAACCCCAACATTTTCAAGAAATTGTTCCACACTGCTGAGAAGGTTGCTATGGAAATGAACATCACCAAGAACCTTGCTAAAGAACACTATGTGAGCGGATGGGGGAATTTAAGAAAGTACAGAGTGCAGGAGATTAACATATTTCTTTAAATTTGTGCACAGTTCCTGTGGGCTTCAGAATTTGGCCCACTGGGTAGAGAATGTTTTTGGTTTTGTTTGTTTGTTTGTTTGTTTTTATTATTATTATTTTGGGTTGTGGGTTTTTTTTTTTTTTTTTTTTTTTGAGTCCAGTCTACAGAAATTTAATGCAAATTGAATTAAACAAGGTGCAAGCAAATGATTTTGAAATTGTTCTCCAGGAGTAAGCTTGAATAGACATAAACATCTGTATTGAATTATTCTTGTTAATAATGTCTGGCAGAAAGAAGTGATTATAATGGAACTGAAGAGGTTATTGAAGCATAACACTTTACATGGTTTTTTGGGATAGTTACAGTTTGCCCAAAACCTGAAGCAACTGTGGTGTTCAGAACATTTGGATGGAAAAATATTGCTATGGCAACAAATTACTTTTATATTCACATAAAGCAAAAATAGATCTCTCTCTCCCTTTGTGGGAAGCACATATTTTAAAGTGCATGAAAGATTAAAGGTGATAGGCAGAAACAGCTGCATGAATATATTTTCATTTTTCTTCATTTGGTTTATACATATTTCTGTATAAATCTGAAATGCAGAAATAATTTACAGCTAGAAGCATTTTGCAGCTAGAAAATAGAAACGGCTTAGGAAAGGGGAAAATGTATAATATAGTCAGAACTTAGTTTGATTATAGTGTAGCAACATCAGACTTCAATTGATTAAAACAAAATATTCTCAGTGTCATTCAAAAAGGAGAGAGAGATTCCTTTTCTTCTACGTGTATCTGGAAAGACTAAAATCATTTTGTGTCCATAATTTAAGAAAAAGACAATGTTTTTCATTTTTTGTCAGTCAGATGCTTTGTCACACTCAAGAAATAACCTTAGTGACCTTTATTGATTTCTTCATTTTATTTGTGCGGGTTTATTTTTATTTTTATTCAGAAGGCATGCAGCTTTTACTTTTGCAGGGTGAAGAGCTTCTGGTTTATCTATATGCTGAGGCGTGTGCCATCTGCAAAGGAGTTATAATATGTCTACATTGATATGTAAGGTCTATCCTGAGGTTCCCTCTCAATTACTCTGAACCACGTGAGCTGTCTTACACCATCTGTATCTCTCTTCAGAAAGCACAGCAGAGCGGCCCACATTTTGTGCTTCTTAGCTGCAAAATAGAGGCCTCCTTGGGAGTGGAGTGTGGATGTTGTGGCTCTTTTTCCAGCTGGTCTCTTCATATGGACAGCAAAGAACTATATGGACTACAGAAGTAAGGAATATAAAGGCGTTTCTGGGGCAGTCACTTATGGACTTCCCATTCTGAGACCTTCAGCCTAAACTGAACCACCTGAAGAAAGAGGCAGTTAAGGGGGTGAGCTGGGGTGAGCTGAAAGCGTACTAGTTTTGGGTTGGACTGCCTTGGGGCAAATGTAGAGGTTTATGGCATAGATAGTCTGCAGACTTAGATTTGAGGGCAACTTCAAAACTGACCCAAAGACAGTTCAAGGGGCATCACTTCCCTTTTTAAAATGTCCAGTGCACAAGAGGGCTTGTAAAGGATTTCAAAGTGCCACTAAACTGAAGTTAATATTGTCTATGCTATGAAAGTGGTTGCAGAGAGGAAATTTTAGGGCAGGGAAGGGAAGGCTCTAAATGTAATGGATGTAAAAGGGAGAATGGAACAGTCATTAGGTTATTATGCATCTCTGCAAAACTTCATAAGCTGTTTCTACACTGCTTATTAGGAGAGTGCTCCAGAGCAAAACCTGAATACAAGCCCATTTGGGGCAAGCTGGCTCACATCCCAGTTACTCAGGGTGAGCTCTTCATCAAACTGGCTGACTTCATCCAAGCTATATGATACCTGCACCTCTAGTGGTACCTTTGTAAATGCTTATTTTGTTGATCTCTGCATGTTGAGTTCTGTCTCAGTTGGCTCTGGTATCCCAGTTGACCTAATGCCAGTACAGTCCCAAACATTTAAATTACTGCTGTTGGCTGCATTATTAATACCAGTAGATGTGGTGTCACAGTGTTATGATGAGAATAACCCAAATAAAGAGTTGCATCTTGTTTATTTAAATCTCTGCGGCTAGTTTATCCTGGGTTTGGAAATAAAATTAAATTGAATGGTCTCTATAATGGGACTCAGTCTGGATAAATTTTCAGTAGTTTATATTTTCTGGCATCATTGTCAGAAAACATGTGTTGGACTCCATCCACAGCTACAGTACTTTGAGCACATGAACTAGATATTTAAAACTTGGGTATAACCACACAGTCCAGAATTATGCTTTTGAATGCTATGTTGACATATCCTCAATTACACTGATGCAAACATGATTGCATCAAAGGAACAGAAATGTACTAGAGATATTTTTATACATGCAACCCAGAAAGGGAAGGGAGAGACAAGTCATGTGAACCTTCCTTAATGCAGTCCTCAGAACCACAAGACTCTTGGCTTCTGCAACACTCCCCCCCCCTCCCCCCCCCTCCTCAGTTTTTGTGTATATATCTGCATTTTTGTCCCTTGTGCCATCAATTTGGTTGGACTCACAGATGTCAAATACAAATTTAGCCATGTTACCAGTTTAGAACAAATGGTAAAGACCTTGCATACCTTGCCGTGTCCTGTGTACATTTTTTTTAGAGAAAATTGGGGTAGCACACATTTCTTTTCATTTTTCTGTGTCTTTTTTTTTTCTCTCTAAGAAGAAAAAAGATCAAGGAAAGCATGCAGCATGACAGAGTGCACACATATAACTTAAAACATGTCTGAAGTAATTCATCTCATTTCATAAGGAGAAGTGGGGCAGAATGAAGTACACATCTCTCCCAATCTCATTTTAGTTACTTGGTCCTGTTACTCTCCACCCTTTCTATATGGTTGTTTTTTTATTTTTATTTTATTTTTTGGAATCTTTGAGGTTCTGTTTGGCACTGTTTTCACTTATTTATTTAGTTATTTTTTAAAAATTACTTAAGAATTAATAGAGTTTGATGTGGCTATTTTAACTCTTCTCTCCAAGTGCATTCCAAACAACACTAGAGTATATTAGCAGTGTGTGGAGCAGTGATTCACCAGTGATTCACCGGTGGTCTATCCACCAATGAGAAGTCGAACATGGAAAATATTCACAGGTAATGATTTTTCATATTTTGTCAACCAAAATCTAGTGACTGTTTTATTATTGCAGACATTGCTGTAAATTACCCCTAACATAATGTTATTAATACACCTGTGCATGGTAAGTCTTGTTCCAACATATATCAGTACCATGGAAAACAAGGAATTTTGGAGACAGACTGCAATAGACTTTGACTAGTGTATTCATTTATTTCTCTGTTGTTGCTGTAATCTAACAGAATTGCTGCACAAGTTTGTTTTTTTGTTTTTATTTTGTTTGTTTAAACAACTTCTTGCAGAACAATGAACAAAGGGATTCAGGGATTTATACTTTCCATTATAAATACAGTGCCATTTCCATGACCCTGTTTAGAAGAGTAAAGCTTCTATTTGTCTCCTGCTGATTCTGTCAACATTCACACAGTAAGTTCAGTAGAAATCCCCCAGGTATTCTAGTGTCAGACCACAAAGTCATTTCTGCCTTTTAAAGAAAATACTGTGTTTCAAGGAACAGAGACTTTGGGGAATATTCTTGTGAAGTGGAGACCTGATGTAGCAATGCAGACATAAAGAACTGAAAGGCTGGGCACAGAACCGAGAAGCAAGCAAAATAAAAAGACAAAATGTATATTTATATACCTTCCGAGTTTAGTTACCTTGGTGAAAATATGCAGCAACTCCACAACATCTACAGAATTTCCTGGAATAGCTCAGATTAAAATATGTGCCTGCCTGAAGATAAAACGAGCTGCAATAAAAAAGAATGGAGAAACACTAACCTGTGCTGGCAGAAGATATTCAAAGAGGAAAAATAAATGGGATCATGAGTTTTTCCTTTCTTCTTTTCACAAAAATTAGTCTTTCAGATTAATTCAGACCCACTTAGACAAAGTCAATTATTACAGAATCCAATTACTTATTTCATTTCCTGGTTTCCAAAGGATACACAACTCATGAAATCATGTGGTTCTGTGTGCTACTCACTCCTTTCCCCAGTAATGCTGGCTGAATTTAGCCAAAATGACAGACAGGTGACAGGCTCAAAGGTACCACGTTACATGTACGGGAAATTTGGTGTGTGGTTAGAGGAAAGAAATACAAACCCACCAAGGGACAGGTTATAACCTATAGGTTATCCTTGCACCATTTTGGAAGGCAGTGAGGACTGGCTGTCCCACGTGTCTTTGCTCTCCCCAGGCCCATGGACCTAGATGAGCGTGATGCGCTGGGACATGCGGAGCACCAGAATGGTGAGGTCCTTACAAAATGCAAAGGGGAAAGATGGTTGCTACACACAGAGGTAATAGCTGAAGCATAAAAGAAGACACACTGGAACAAATCACAGAGAAGAGTCAGAAGCAGTGGTAGAGCAGTGGGATGAGAGTGACGTAAGTGTGGCAGAGTACCACTGTGTCTGATACAGTTCAGGCAGAGCTTGCTGCCAGTTTAACTGATCTTAGAGCTTTGTAGACATAATGGTGCAGAGTACTGCTAGAAAGGGTCTGAAGGATGTAAATTGTGCCTCCTTAAAATATGGAGCTGAATTTTATTCTTCAGCATAGAATTGGTGCTGAATTGCTGAAGCTACACAGGAGAGTACCAAGTACCAATTCTAAGGGCCTTGGGTTTTCAGTGGTGTAACTGAGAAGACAGGAATTTTCTCTTTCAAAATATTTAAGATTTTCCAAACTTCAATCTTCCAAAAAAAAATGTATATGTACTGAATATTTTTTTTCTCTAATTGGTTTAACTTTTGAGAGCTGGTATTAATTGAAATTTCACAGTCTTTAGCAATTCTTTTTGTGGCTTTGCAAAAAGGTCTCACACTTTTAAGCTCCGTGTGAAGAAGCCAATGATACCGTATCATCTGGATATGCAGGCATTCAAAGTCCAGATTTCAAATCCCATCACAGCAGAATATTTACTTGTCAGATCTTGTTTTTTTTCAGTGTTGAAATGCATGTAATTTCCTGCAAGGGAGGGTTTGGGACTGTGAGGCCACAGCAGTAATGAAGGGAATTTGTACGGTGGTTGAACTGATAGTGTGAGTGAAAACTCTGCATTGTAAAGTTAACACAATGCCAGCATTAGCATTCAGATGAAATTTAGGCTTCTGTGAAGAGGCTGTCATCCAGTCAATTTGTCAAGATAAAACCTCACTGTGTTCATACACCCTGCAAGTGACTCTGTGGTATTTCAGAGGTAAAGTACAAGCACTTTCTAGCACACTGGTGTGGCTCATCCTTGGTGTGGGGTCCCCTCTTTTCAAAAAGACAACATTTGGTTGTTGGTCCCTGTCTACACAGACTCCTGCCTGTATACTCCACATATAACTGAGCACTGTCTTACCTATTTTTCATGGAGTCATATGACTTTAGGTTTTTTAATCCTGTTAAAAAAAAAAAAAAAAAAAGGAGAGAGAGACAGAGAGAAATACCTTGTAGAAAATCAGAGCTTAATATGGACAGTCTTCAGCCTGCCACTCTGCCAACAGTACTAGTTGTAGCGTGGTTACAGCAACACTGTCAGGGTGCTTAGGGTTGTGGACTGGGGCCCTGTTGTGCAAGGCACTGATAAACCATGAACAAAAGACCTTACAATTAACCGTTGTAGGCTTTTGCTTGTGAATGTGAGTGGCCATGCACCAGGGCCTGGGATTTCCCTAGCATGGTGCAGTGCCCAGTACGGGATAACGATAGCAGTTCAGCTAATGTAGTTCTTGCATTTCCAGTGCAATTGTCCTAATGTTGCATAACTGCATATGAAATAATATTTTATAACCAACTTGAGCAAAGAGCCATGTGCTTATGTCTACCATAAAGGTGGCCTGGACCAGGATTCAAGAGAGAAAATAGGGTTGCTGGCAGGCAAGGGAATGAAGACAAGGGGAAGACAATTCTGAGCCAGCAACCATCTTACTACAGTAACCTAAGTTTTGTCTTCTACTTTGTGGTGTCCAGATTGGTTCTGTACTCATTTCCCTGCTTTCCACTTGGCATACCATATGCCAGGGAGATAGGGACAAGGCTGGGGAGTCACTTACTTGACACTTCTTGCTATCGCCTGCTGACTGCTTTCAATTCAGCGCCTTTGTTCTTCAGCCTGCCCTGGCAGACAGGCACAAGGCAGCCTTGGAAGGGAGTAAGAGGTGGAAAAAACTGGGATTATTGCTTCCTTGAGAGAATTTGTTCAGGGTTTCTTAAGCACTGTGATACAGCAGGAAATAGGGGCAGCTTGCCCCCAGCCAAAAGAGAACGCAGGGTTGTAATGATTTTACTCAGGTTTCTCAGCTGGAGCCCAAGGGACTTCTCATTTTGCCTCCACTGTGTAGAAATGTTCTTCTAAATGGGGGGAGGCAGTGAAAAATAACAGTCCCTGGTAAGCTTGCTGTGATGTACACCCTCAGGTCCTCCTACATGTCGCCCAACTGGAACCCACAGCATGTGCATGGGCAAAGCAAAGCTTGCAAAGTCTTTGCTGAGACTGGGGGGAAATGTGAAAACTGGAACACAGCAGCTACTAAAAATTGTGTTTCTCTGTTGTGTTAGTGTTCTTTGAAGGTGTCTTCAAGCTAGTGCATTAAGAAGAATGAACCAGCATACTTTGGCCTTTTCGAAAGGTTTGATGGAAGTTTTTCACAGGATTAGTTAGTAAACTTAGAAACCGTGGAGTGATAGATGAAGTCTTGTCATGGGTTAAAAACAGGCTATTACGTAGAACAAAATACAGGTGCAGTAATAAACCACCCATTCTAGACAGAGAGATGAGTTCATGGTACGTTGTTGTGGGGTTCATCCAGTGGGCTGGAAAAATGGTAAATGTATCAATAGATTAAATAGGAAGTAGGCAAAATATGCTAGTGGCATAGATATAGAAGTCCAACTAATCAGATATGTAATTGGCTAACAAAGCAGATTAAGCATTTCCATTAAGATTTTAATCTAATTTTTAAATGCAGAATTATCTCTTCTTCAGGTTATATTTGTACATAAGCCAAGCCCTAAAAAAAAAAAAAAAAAAAAAAAAAAAAAAAAAAAAAGACAATCAGTGTGTGCCTGGTCTTCCTATAAGCTGTCTGAACAATTTGGTTTGTCTGGTTAATTTGTTTTGTAAGGGTCTGGATCTGACCACACATAAGCAAACTGTTTTAACCTTCTTCAGAATCACACAAGTGTTTGTAATGGGAAATGGCAAACTACAGGAGTACAGGACAGGAGATTGGAAGTGAGGAAAAAATATGTACCGGGAAAAGGGTTAGACTTCTTTTTGTATTAATATGCTAAATTTAACAGCTGAACAATAACTTCCTCTTTATAGTCGTGACAAGGCTATTGCCTGGCCAACATTGATTAATTTAGAGGACAATTATTTTCCCGTTGGCATCAATGAGATCAGACTAGAGGCCCAGATACTTCTGCGTAGGATTGGTGTCACAGCAGATTTAATAAAGCTGGCATTTATATTCGAGGGAAGAATAGAACAGCAAGATATAGAGAATGCAACACCAAAGTCACACAGAACAGCTAGAAACAAGATAAAAACAGAAAGTATTTCATAAGATAGAACTGAAGTGGCCCACTTTCATAGAAAGGTGGCAAATATTTTTGAAATAGAGGAACCATGTAGTGTGAAAAACACTGTAAAAGGCTCATTTAAAATTAGTAACATTATTTTTAAACAACTAATTTTTTTTCTTTTTAATTTGAAAACAAATATAATATATATTAATACATTACATGTGTCAGTAAGCATATCATTTGACATTTAACATGTGGATGCCTTTTGTAATAGTTAGTACTTTCATTCAGACAGGTAGGGGAGGGAGAGAAAAACTGTACCAAATTTATTCTGATGATAGAGATGATCGCTCCCAGGAATTCTGGAGGAAGAAGAAGATTTTCCTCTTCCTCCCATGGGGCACACAGCTGTCCCAGTGTCACATACAGCAAGGTTTCTGGCATACACTGCAGTCAGAGCCAGACCTCCAGGCAGGAAGCACCTTTGGGCTCTGCCAATGCAGTACTTGCTTTGTTTCTGGGATTAAACCTGGCTCTGCAGAAATGTTTATGAGCCATTACTGACATAATGTGATATAAATTAATCTTGTTTTATCTATTCCAGTTAATGATACTTTAAAAACTGATATTCAGTAGAGAATAACTATGCCTATAAGAATTTTCAATTTTCCAAATGCATAACTTAGAGTTTGTAATTAAGAGAAAGGCACCTTTACTTGCTATGAAATAATTTTTTGGCCTCCCAAGATATGAATTATACAGAGAGATTGAATGTCTTATAATTAAATCTAATTTGCACGCATGCTAGTGCTCTGTACTTGTGGAATCAGATCCATTCATCCTTGTGTTCCATAATCTTTACTGCTAAGAGATAATTGAAGTTTTTGTATAATATAGATAGAAGGGAGGGGTGAAAAAGATAATTCTGCTCTATTTTTTGACTTAGAATGCTGCAAATTGGTTAGTCTCTGTCATCAATTAATTGGCTTTACAGCTGCTTTACTCATTGTTGACTGTGTCCCCACATACTACCACAGCCCCCAATGTCATTCTTGCCATGGGAGATCACTTATATAGTGAGACATAAAGACTTAGGTATGTTGTATTTGCTCAAGCCATGAGGGAAGTACCAAACTGCTTACAGGAGACCCTTATGCAAAAAGGCCAAGCTCTGCTCTCCCTAGAGAGCAGACACAAGGACCCTTCGGATGACTTACAGGTCTGAAATGTCTATTGATGAAAAAAATAAAATAAAATAAAAATCATGTTTTGCTGTAGTTCGCCAGGAGTTTCATCTCCTCAGTGGACTCTGAAAGTTTTATTGACTTATCAGGCTCTTATAGGTCATGATATCAAACACATCCGTCTTTTATAGACATTTTCAATTGTCCTGGATTCATCTAAGAGCTGCTGTAGGAGACAATTCTTCTGAAAAGCATGAATGACTGTTCTAATAGGGGACATATATTTCAGATTCCAGGAAGTTTTAGTATCTGTGTAAGCAGCAAAGGTTTTCCCTTCCCTTAAAAGCTTGCATTGATGTCATCCTGGATGGAGCAGATGCTTTGACATTGAACTTCTCTGATAATTTTGCCATATGAGGAGCTATGGGCCACTTTATTCACCAGCTGGTCATTATTCTATTGTCTTTTGTTACTCCAGTGAAGAGAAAAATGTGGAGAATGATGAGAGATATTCTTTTGCCAAGTTTTCCTTTACTTTCAGCATATAATGTTACTGAATTTTTGGCACCCTGTGTTCTTACCCTACATCTCACTCCTTAGGACAAGGACACCGAATAGGACAGATGGAATAAACAGGAGAATTACTATTCTCTGCCATCAGTTATACTCCTGTTGGGGACACTGATATTTTCCTTTGTCTTAAGAAGAACCTTCTTTGTTTTGACTTTTAAATCCATATTTATTCCAGAATGTACTTCCAACAGAACACTGAATAGTTTTGGATCTCTCTATATTGTTTTATATAAAGCAACAGAGCAATTGTTAGCAAGTTCACTCATAAGAAATAAATTACTCATAACTCCTACAATGTTTTTCTCTTTTCTGTTGTGAAGCTAGTTGTGTTTATTGATTTGTATATTGAAACTCTTTTAGAACTTTCATTTGTCTTTCAAACTTTATGCTCAGGATGCTGTACTGCAATACGACTTGTAACTTTTCATCTTCATGCATCTACTTGCTTCAAATTTCTGCCAACATGGCTGAGATATATTGGTCCTTTTTTTGTAACAGTCCTTCACTAATAAGAAAGAGTTTTCACACAGGTATAAAGGTGTCTTTATGTATCAGTGTTCACATACAAAAACACATGCAAAAACTGACAATTTCTCTTCTGGAAGAGAAGTGCTGTGCCATAATCGTCTAGGAGAGGGTATCAGTTGTCCTACCCTATTCCATTTCTCTTTTTGTCCTACCCTATTCCATTTCTCTTTTTCCTGAAGTTGCCTGGGACAGTGGAGATAAGTCATCCAGAGATGGCAGGTGTCAAACAAAAAATAAGGTGTTAGAAGGAAAGTAGAATGTGAAATCAGATTGCAGCATTATCTACATAGAAAGGGAGGAGATCAATAGGTGAAAAACAGTGAGAATGGTGCAGCTGCCATCCAAGTGAGGCCACCTCAGGAAAAGGCCATGGCTGGCTGAAATGGACTGGGCAAAGAGTGAAGAATTAACAGATGATGATATTAAAGTTTCCTTTTTGATTTTTTTTTTGGGGGGGAGTTAGGAGATTAAATGAGATGAAGACACTGAGCATTCTTCACACAATAGCTGAAGTTTCTGACTGTCTGTGTTGCCTAGAGATATTGTAAACCAACATACTACTGGGGAGGCCATGTCTTTTATGCAGCTTTAAAAAAAAAAAAAAAAAAAAAAAAAAAAAAAAAGGATTTGTTTCTCCCAAGTGTGATGCAGATAATAGAGCTCTAACTTCCCACAATTTCCTCTCCTGTTTTTATCCTGCCTTTTGCCCTTCTTAATATCTTATGTCACTCCCACTCTCTACTCCTCCACAACAAATCAGAGCCATGGCTACTTTACTGCTGAGAACAAATCTCTAAATTTTGTGTATCTTCCATATCTCTCACACACCAAGGCTTTCATAGACTTTAATTCAGTCAGCTTCTTGGCATGAGGGCACAGGACCCTCATGCTTATTAAAAGGGAGGGAACCACTGAATCAGCCCAGGCTTCTGCTGCACAAAATGCTGAAAAATCCCATAAGCTTACTGAGCAAAACATGGTCTTTACCATAGGATAGCACCAGTCACAAGTGAGAGGACAGGATTCTGCTTGGATATTTGCAGTCCTAAGTCTGTGTCTACCTTGCAGTTCAACATTTTTGCCCACTATTATTATGTTAGGTTTTTTGACTTTGGGATAGAGATGAGAACACTTTACAGGTCCATCTTATCCTAAATAATATGCACAATACAAGGTCAGACACACATCACATATCAGTCAGTAATTGGTACAAATTCACATCAGTTTAAGATTTGGCCCGTAGCTTTTTGGCTATTATCTTTTACTATATCCATATCCTGGAAATAACTACAGCTCACTGAACACTTTTAAAACAACTGTAAAACAGGAGTGTAGCAACTGCACTGATGGCTTCAATAAAAATATGTTCAGTGCCAGATTATGAATTCATTAATGCTGGTATAAAGCCAGAGTAATTCTGCTGATATCATTGGCGTTGCTTTGGCATTACATTATCATGACACAGATGAAACCTTAGCTCACAAGTAGTTCCATAGTGCTTTGAAATGTTTATGGATTCCTTTTTGTCTCATTCTCTTTATAACATGTTTGTTTGGTTTGGCTTAAGAAAATAACTTAGGATTTATCCACAGCCCTTCCAGCCTCCCCCCCCCCCCCACACACACACTTTTTTTTTTTTGTTCTGAACTCAGTTGTAGAGGGTTTTGCTTTGTTCTGAAGGCAAAGAAATAGCAAACAAACTGAAATTCTTTGTACTTTATAAGCCAGCAGACAAGAGCTGAAAGGTTTTTAAAATTTTCTCTTTTTCATGCTGAAAGGTGTTGCAAAATGATTATCCGCTTTGTGTGTTCTCATCTCAGCAAGAAAAACCTTGGAGCTGTGCACACCACTATTTGTTGACTGGTTAAATTCTGGAGGCCTGCAGGACTGGAGTCTTGCAAGTCTTGTAGATTTCAAAAGTAATTCTGGTCAGAGGCTTTGTGGCTTTGCATTCAGCATAATTAAAGCAACCACTTGGAATTGTTCTTATATAAGGACCAAAACAATAGGCATTGAGACTTCATTATTGGAAGCAGCTGCAGCAGAGGAAGTCCTGTAGCCAGGGGTAGGTTGGTAAATTCTACTTGGGACATCTTGGTACTGTGATTCAGGTTCTCATTATGTCTTCTGAGGCTGGAAGATATTACACTTTCTTCTTTTCTGCCCCATTTTTCCCTCAAGTATACATTGTATTAACCTTGTGAAATGAAACAGAAATGTTGGAGGACCTACTGTGATCCCACAGCTATTTGTGAGAATAAAACTGGTTGCATATACCACCCTGCAAAACTGTTGATATAAACACTGTAAAACCAGCTTGGGGAGGTTGTAGCTGGAATTCATTATGAAAACTCTTGTCAATTTCGGCAGAGTTGGATTTACCTCTTTCAGTGGCCTTTAGTTGTTTATGATGAAATCCTTCCTACTTAGCTGGGACACAGCTACAGAAACCACATTGCTTGCTTTGAGGTAAAGAAGAGCAAGGAAGAAGGAGGAACAGGTCAGTGTACTCAACAGAACTGCAAGTTGCTTACAGTATCAATGGAGAAAAGCTAATTCCCTTAGAGGCATTCATATTCACATACATGTTATTTTCAATGCTTTCATGTTTCCACTAGTTGTACAGAGTATGTGGACTCTCATTAATTAATATGCTTCTCCAATCACCAGCTCCAAGGGTGCTCCGTTCTGCTTAAACATGGTGTTTGACTGAGTTGCAAGGATGGGAAGTCAAAAGGAAATATGAGGTGTCCTTGGCCACCTGCTGTGGCTGACCCTGCTCTGAGCAATGGGATGGACTCGATGATCTGCAGAGTTGCCTTCCAATCTCAGCTATGCTGTGATTCTGTGACTGTTATTGACAGTGTCCATCATAACCTCGGGAGAGATATTTCTAGGCATCCAACAGTAACTGAGGTTCAGAATTTGGGGTACTTTCCAACTGAACAGGGATTCTTCTCATGTGTGTTCAAAGCATTAAGTAGGGCAGGAAAGTAGGCAGGGTTCTGATTTTGGGGACTTAGGTGGCTTTTATCTACTATAGCCCAGTTCAGATGGGCCCTCTCATAATGTTAGGTCAGACTATACCACTGCACTTTGTGCTTAGTTTTATGTGGGATATTTTTAGATTAGAGTACTAATATGAATTTGAGTAAAGATGGCAGAGCTAAATAAAGATGGGAGAGCTGCACAGCCTTCATTGTCACACTTGTATCTTCTTCAGGATTTCTACAGCATCAGAAATTTAGCACCAATTTTTTAGGGGGACCTAGTCTGTTGGACAACTGTTTCTTCTATGTCCTTACACAAATTAGATTACCCATTTCTCTCCGAGTTTTATCCGTGGATATTGGTTTTGTATTTATGCATGCATTTTTCTTTTCTCTCACTTTCTCACATGCTGCTGGGTAGTCATTATACAATTTTTGGCTTCCTTTTCTGAGCTAAATTCTCCATAGGCATTGTGTAAATGAGTGCTATAGTGCAGAAGAAGCTGGGATAGGGTCAGATGCTTCTGGCGTTTTCGAATGGCTCTTCTAAGCTGGGCTGCTGGGCCATTTCTAAATGGATAAGATGTTTTAATGACAGTCCAAAGTAATGTAAAATCAGGTTATTGACTGCTCTTTCAGAACCTGATGATGCTTCCATATCTGCTTTGATGTTTCATTTTCCCTGTGTTTTCTGCTCTTCATTTTAAAGAAGGTAGTAATAGAGGTGGGGAAAGGGGAAGCTAGTTAAAATGATCTTGAATCAAGAGCTAAGAAATTAACTATTATAATGCCACAACTGCAGCAGTCACAAAATTAAAAACACCATTCCATTTGGCTACAGCCGTGCAACTTAATCCATTTTATTATGCATGCCCCTTGTTTACAACACTGAATTTTTAATGAAGAGAAATTTATTTTACTCCCATCTCTTCTGATCTTTTATCCTCATGAGAGAACAGGAGGCAAGGAGCTCCCATTTCCCCTCAGTGGCAAATGTCCCACCAGCCAAGCTGGACCAAGCTGGGGAGTTACGAAGCAGAGAGGTCCTCATCCACAGCTTAGCTGGCAGGACTCTACATAATCTTCTAAGAGCTGTCAAGATGGAAAAGGAGAGAGACAGTTTTCCATGTGTGCTAATCAAAATTGCAAAATATGGTGATTATGGTAGTACAGATACAAATATTTCTAAGCATACAAATGGCTACTTTGAACAGACTACCATACCTTGCAGACTTACTGCTTGTAAGCAAATGATATGGACTTGCTTGTCTCGAGATGTCATGCCAGGCACCCTGCTACAGAAAAATACCTGGTGCTTGGTTAATTCCAGTGCAAGTGTTAATGGCTGTATGGTCAGGTGGTTTCATCTCTTCTGTTTGTTGGCTACAAATCATAAAGCCTGGTACTCATTTGAATTCAGGGAATTTTCAGAGTTTTTGCAAAAAGATGTGTAGCAGCCACATTTTTCTCTGAAGAGGCCATAGATTGAAAATCTTTAAGAAATTCTCATTGCAACAGTCAGCTAAATGAGCAGTGATCAACGTAGGTGTTCTCTTGACTATATGAATATTTGCCTTTGTTCATAATTTGGTTTTGATTTTTGCTTTTTGTTATTGTTTTTTTCCTTTACACAGAAAGTTATATATTGAAAATTATCTCGCATGAGGTCTCTGTTCCCATCAGTCCCTGAACTGTAAAATGGTGTCATGTAGTGTTTTGTTCAACTGACTAACTGCATCTACATCTATAAAATGATTCAGTCTGCAGTGGCCAGAGGCTCATCTTATTATTTTCTTCCACTTAAATAACTCTTTAAATAAAACACTGAATATGCAGTTCATTGGTTATTGGCTTTTTTCTTTTTCTTTTTTAATAAAATATTATCTTTCTGAGTGTAGTTCATTTCTTCAAGGATGAAATTCTGTATGTAAATATTAGCACAATTAATGGAAATCACATACATAAAACGCAAGGCTGGAAATCTTTCTCCTTTCTGTTCACAGTTACAGTCCAACTCATGCTTGGGGAAGGGAGAAGGGGAAAGATTTCACTGTAACGCAGCTTACATAAATATATAATTTTTAAGGTCCCTGGGGCAGGCAGAGGGAAGCACTAAATTTACAAGAACTCCAGTTTAATACTTTTGATTTTATATTTTCACACAGAATCACACACAGAATCACACAGAATTTCTAGGTTGGAAGAGACCTCAAGATCATCAAGTCCAACCTCTGACCTAACACTAACAGTCCCCAATAACCATATCCCTAAGCTCTACATCTAAACATCTTTTAAAGACCTCCAGGGATGGTGACTCCACCACTTCCCTGGGCAGCCCGTTCCAGTGTCTAACAACCCTTTCGGTAAAGAAGTTCTTCCTAACATCTGACCTAAAGCTCCCCTGGCGCAACTTAAGCCCATTCCCCCTCATCCTGTCACCAGGCACGTGGGAGAACAGACCAACCCCCACCTCGCTACAGCCTCCCTTGAGGTACCTGTAGAGAGCGATAAGGTCACCCCTGAGCCTCCTTTTCTCCAGGCTGAACAAGCCCAGCTCCCTCAGCCACTCCTCGTAAGACTTGTTCTCCAGGCCCCTCACCAGCTTCATAGCCCTTCTCTGGACTCGCTCAAGCACCTCCACGTCCTTCTTGTAGCGAGGGGCCCAAAACTGAACACAGTACTCGAGGTGCGGCCTCACCAGAGCCGAGTACAGGGGGACGATCACCTCCCTAGCCCTGCTGGCCACACTGTTTCTTATACAGGCCAGGATGCTGTTGGTCTTCTTGGCCACCTGAGCACACTGCTGGCTCATATTCAGCCGACTATCAAC
Organism: Oxyura jamaicensis; assembly: GCF_011077185.1. Classification (NCBI taxonomy): domain Eukaryota; kingdom Metazoa; phylum Chordata; class Aves; order Anseriformes; family Anatidae; genus Oxyura; species Oxyura jamaicensis. Next base: position 181,076,441 of record NC_048893.1, read on the forward strand.
CATCACTCCCAGGTCCTTCTCTGCCTGGCAGCTCTCCAACCACTCATCTCCCAGCCTGTAGCTCTGCTTGGGGTTATTGCGCCCCAGGTGCAGGACCCGGCACTTGGCCTTGTTGAACTTCATGCAGTTGACCTCGGCCCATCGGTGCAGCCTCTCCAGATCCTCCTGCAGAGCCTTCCTACCCTCAAGCAGATCGACACATGTACCTAACTTGGTGTCATCTGCAAACTTGCTGAGGGTGCACTCAATGCCCTCATCCAGATCATCAATGAAGATATTGAAGAGGACTGGCCCCAGCACCGAGCCCTGGGGGACTCCACTAGTGACTGGCCTCCAACTGGATTTGACTCCATTCACCACGACTCTTTGGGCCCGGCTATCCAGCCAGTTTCTAACCCAACGAAACGTGTGCCAGTCCAAGCCAAGAGCAGCCAGTTTCTTGAGGAGAATGCTGTGGGAAGCGGTGTCAAAAGCCTTGCTGAAGTCAAGGTAGACCACATCCACAGCCTTTCCTTCATCCACCCAGCACATCACTTTGTCATAGAAGGAGATCAGGTTCGTCAAGCAGGACCTGCCCTTCATAAACCCATGCTGACTGGGCCTGATCGCCTGCTTGCCCTGCAAGTGCTGCGTGATGACTCTCAAGATAATCTGCTCCATGAGCTTCCCTGGCACAGAGGTCAAACTGACAGGCCTGTAGTTTCCCGGGTCAGTCCTCCGGCCCTTCTTGTAGATGGGCGTCATATTTGCTAGCCGCCAGTCAACTGGGACCTCCCCCAATAGCCAGGACTGTTGATAAATGATGGTAAGCAGCTTGGCCAGCTCCTCTGCCAGTTCTCTCAGTACCCTTGGGTGGATCCCATCCGGCCCCATCGACTTGTGCACATCCAAGTGCCGTAGCAGGTCACCAACCATTTCTTCATGGATAGTGAGGGCCACATCTCTCTCCCCATCCCCTTCCACCAGTTCAGGGTACTGGGAATCCAGAGAACAACCGGTATTGCCGCTAAAGACTGAGGCGAAGAAGGCATTAAGCACCTCCACCTACAATTTGTATAATCATGTCAATTTTATAATTGCATAAATTAGCACTAAAACATTCAAACCAACGTATATCCAGTTATTATCCCTCTCTCAGGCATTCTTACATAGGAAAAAAAATCACCAAGTATCATTATTTTATAGATTTTTATATATACACTTGGTACTGTAGGTAAATTATGTCATGATATTTTGCCTTTGCTTTCTCATGTAGCTGTTATGAAGAGGCTGTCTCGGTGCTGTGGAAAGAGATGATTGTTGTAAAAGGTTATTTCATAAACTATGAGAGAAGTGCACTTGTTACAAGCGCATTTGTCAATGTCTCAAACAGCTGGAGCTTGACTTATTAGGGAGTGATGTACCAGCATGCAGAGTTTAATTTAGGCTCAAGGGGGTTTGTATGATAAAGAATCTGATTCTTATCGGTGGTTTCACAAAGTGCTGCCAGCCAACCTCCCAGCTCCTCCTGATGGAAGTGCATTTTGGGAACTGATTCAGCTGGATAGTGGTGTCTCACAGGCTCTGCATTTGCTGCCTTTCTTCGATGCTTAAACATTGTCTGCCATGCTGCTATTAGGTAACATCAGAAACCAGAAAAATCTGTCAGAGCATGCATGTTGATGCTCATTCCTTTCTGTTAGTATATACCTACAGCAACCCGGACTAGAGCACCAAAGAATGGCACAATGTGTAAGACATGTCCCTACCCTGCCCCACATGGAGGATACATTGAACAGGCATTTACCTTCATTTGCAAGTTAGCTCTTCAGTGGGGCAATTTTCCTCTACCCTCACTTACCGTGGTAACCCCTGAGCAGCACCGGTGTTCTCAGTGATGCAGAGATGCGACTCCATGGGATATTTCACTGCTTACATCCGCCTTCCAGTGACAGTTCTGTGTCAGAAAGAGCAAGCTATGATGCAGCAAGCTATGATGCTATGCTTGCAGCTGTTGCCAACCTGTGTTTGTAAAAATTCTCTTTGGATGTCCGATGAATTGTGCAGGACAGGAAATTTTTGTCACAACTGCAGCTGAGGAGAGTCAAGCATAATAGGCACAGCAACACAGCTTCTGAAGGTGATGTCTCCACCCTCACCAGTGACTTTTAAAAATACTGAAGTTTATTTTCTTTCCACATTAGGACTGGAGGAAAAGACTCTTGTTTTTTATCTAATTTATTAAAATGTCTCTATTTCCTCCTTTGTGAGATGGCTGTTGTTCCCTCCTTGCAAGTGCACTTAGGCACTTGCAAGGGGTTCCTAGGAAAAGATGTGTTGTAGTGCTACACCTCCAAAAGGCTGAGTTCAACAGACCAGATAATTTCAATCCAAGCTAGCAAGCAGGAATAGATCTTTCTGTCCATCTGTGAAGGTAATAAACATAAGTAGAGAAGAATCTTATGACTAGTTATTACACAGGTCAGTGTAACCCAACTGCCATGGAAACAAAAAATAAGTCCAAGAGCATAGCACTGATAGCTGGAATCACAGAATCACAGGATGGATGTTTTGGGTTGGAAAGGACCTTAAAGTCCACCCAGTTCCAACCCCCTGCCATGGGAAGGGACACCTCCCACCAGACTAGGTTGCTCAATGCCCCATCCAGCCTGGGCTAGATCACCTCAAGGGATGGGGCATCCTCAGCTTCTCTGGGCAGCCTGTGCCAGTGCCACACCAACCTCAGAGTAAATAATTTTATCCTTATATCTAATCTAAATCTACCTTCTTTTAGTTTAAAGCCATTAATCCTTGTCCTATCACTCCACTCCCTGATAAAGAGTTCCTCTCCACTTAAGAAAAAGTGGGTCAATAGTTATTTAACGTTCATATATCCAGAGTCCCAAATTCCCTAAATAATTTTTGACTCCATCATGGAAGTACAGGCAATATTGTTTTTTTATATCAAGACCAAAGTTCAAATCTTGAAAGACGTGGAGGGCTTCAGTGGGTAGCTCAGATGTGCAACATTCAGCTCCTTCTCTAGTCTAAGGGGACACAGAGGTTTCCAGTTGCATCAGACACCATATGCTGGGACTGTGGTTCTCCACACTCCAGCTTCCTGCAAGGGTACACCGTCATCTCTTCAAAATACGCAGGCTCCTCTCCCTACCTAGTTATTGGGAATTAATGTTGCTATACTTCAGGGTTAATTTCCTGGACTAGATGAGCCTGTCTCAACATCTGGTTTTCCAAAAGCTCTGGCCTTTTCTGAGCAAGCACTGCTTTTGTCTCACAGATCCCATCCTTCTCTTCTAGGTTTTCCTTCCTGCTCTTCTTTTGAATATAACCACCTCCCTAGCAAAATAAATGCAGAAAGGCATGTACAGACCTAATGCTGCAGCTGCCTGTGGCTTTAGGAAGATGGAAGACATGTACCTCCACTACAAGAGGGTGAGGACTGGGCCAGTGGGATGTGCTGCAGGAACTGGGAGTCTGCAGGAAGGTTTCATCATGCTATGGTAATGTTAATACAGCATTGCAATGAGTCCCCAAATGGCTGATTAACTGTCAAATTATGATGCTGTGCCAGTTCATGATGGTATCTGGGAAAAATGAAGCAAGGCAAACTAATTAAAGTACTAACCTGGAGTTTCTCTACATGTCTTTGTTTTTATGCCCTCTTCTTTTTCTCATTTTTTCTCCTCCTATTCATTTCCTTCCTTGCCCTTCATTTTACCTCCTTATTATTTATAAAATTCCCTTTTATCATTTTCTTCCCGTATAACTTCTTTTATTTCTCCTTTTGTACCCAGCCCCTCTGTGCCCCGTGTTGCATTTCCCCTTCTGTTAATCAGTCCTTCCCCACATCCTGACATCTCATGGGAGCTGTCATTCAGAGGCTTTAAGGCCACTTGCACAGTTTTTCCTCTCTTGTACTTCTTTTTATTTGCTTCTTGGGTGTAGGGACTGTTAATTTGACTGGCAGAATGTTCTTGTTGTGCCTGGTGCTGGTGGAGGAAGAAAATACTTGCTGAAGCCCCTTTTAGGAATGTGCTGGCTGAAAAGGGGAAGACTAGTGTTTTGCTTCTCAAATCACAACTATCCCAAAAGAATCACAGATCATTTTTTGTAATGTTTGTTTATAAGGTGGGAATGATGGTGGTGAAGATGACACAGAGAAGAAGAATTAAGCAGGCTTTCAGAACGTATCATCATGAAAACATTCAATTAACTGAGGGGAGGAAATGTACTATTAGAAATAGTTTGTTCCTGGAGTTGTTGATTTGGATGTTTAGCTATTACAGACCAGCATTTTCGTCATTTGGTGACACTAATTACTGCCATGCTTGTTTCTGAAGAAGTCCAGTTCAGCCTAACAACTCTGTTTTTCTCTCTCCAGCTGGCAGCAGGAAGGACTGGTGCTAGGGCCTGTTATCAAGCCAGCTCCGTTTCTCCTTGTGATCCCAAGATCTCTTCCATCATGTAGCCCATGTACACTGGGAAGACCGCATGGTTGGAGGAGCTGAAGGGGTTGCACAGCCCTCAACAGGGCTTTTCTGGCCTCACTAGGTCAAGCTTGCCCAAAAGCACAGTCCCTGGTGACATGGTCCTGTGAGTGCCTCCACAGCTACCAGCCCTCAGTTGTGGTTCATACACCCCGCAAGTGGCCCTGCAGTGATGACACGCTTCTGGAAGACTTTCACAGAACCACACGATGGCTGAGGCTGGCAGGCCCCCATGGAGGCCCCTAATGCCACTCCTGCCCAAGCAGGGACACCCAGAGCAGGCTGCCCAGGACCACGTCCAGGTGGCTTTTGGAGATCCCCAAGGAGGAGACCCCACAGCCTCTCTGGGCAGCCTGTGCCAGGGCTCCATCACCCGCCCAGCACAGAAGTGCTGCCTGGTGCTCAGAGGGAGCCTCCTGGGTGCCCGGCTGTGCCCATGGCCTCCTGTCCTGGCACTGGGCACCACTGAGCAGAGCCTGGCTCTGTCCTCTCTGCACCCTCCCTTCAGGGATTTAGGGACATGGATGAGATCCCCCTGAGCCTCCTCTTCTCCAAGCTGAGCAGCCCCAGCTCTCCCAGCTGCGATGCTCCAGCCCCTTCACCATCTTGGTGACCCTCCTGTGGACTCTCTTCAGTGTGCCCAGGCCTCTCTGGTACTGCAGGGCCCCGAACAGGATCCAGCACTCCAGGTGCGGCCTCACCAGTGATGAGTAAAGGGGAAGGATCACCTCCCTCAACCTGCTGGCAATACTTTGCCTAATGCAGCCCAGGATACCATGAGCCTTCTTTGCCCTCCAGGCATATTGCTACCTCACGTACTTTTGACTTTCCCTGACAAAAATAAGCTTATTATCAATTAAGCTTATTCTGTCCTAGTAGGTTAAACCACAGACGTGCTGAGTTATATCATTGGATATTACCAAAAACATGGGATTATTTAAGAATTTTTTCCCCTCACAAACATTTCTTTTTTTAATTCACAGATAAGTTATAGGAATTCATAACACAGCTGAAGCCACCACACCAGGGGAGTGACATTGTGCTCTGGATGTAGGAGCCAGAGCCCCCTCCACCAGTTCTTACTGCTCTGTGCCTTTCTGCTTTGCTTTCCTGCCAGCTCCTAATGAATAGATTTTTTTTATTATTTATTTTTTTTGCATAAAGGTAGGGGTGAGTGTGCTCAAAAGAAAATATCTGCATTCCCCAGTTGCCTTTGTTATGCAAGTAAGCAAACAATACCAGTGCAAAATGCCACTGTGTGACATTTGCAGCACAGAGTACTCAATTCTGTGTTGGGCAGAAAATGTTTTTTCTTCTTGATGCACAGTTGAACTTCTGCATTCTTTTCTGGCTTTCTCTGTGACTACAGAAAGGTTGCTGGGGATGATAGAAAAGCTGGGAAGTCTCTGATGTGCAGACAAGCATGCATAAATCATATATTTGAACCTAAATCAATCCCTAAGAAATGATTTTCCCCCAGGCCGGATTGGTAAGCATCCCTATTTGCTTTTTGATTTTGTTTGCTTCTTGCGTCTGTAATGTGGGTTATAAGCAGCTTCCTAGGATTGTCTGCATGTTTTTACTTAGCAATCTTAGTAAGCTGTGCTCTCAAACATCACTCTGCTCTTCACCTCTGCTGCACTGTATTTTATGTTTTTCAGTCTATTGTGCTAAAAGTATTAAATGCAGTGTTGACAAGTATTTTGTGTTTTGGGGCTTGGTAAGCACAGGAAATGGGTGTCCACTGGACTTGTTTAAGCAGAAATGTCCATTGCATGACTGCTTGTGGTTACTGGGCATCAGCCTGACTGTTCTCTTTCTCCAGCCTCCACCTAACAGGGTTACTTTCTTCTAAGAACATCATAGAAAACTCATTTTAAGAGTGCATAGCTGGATTTTTAAATTTCAAAGAGTCCAGACCATTGCCCCGACTCTTGCAGCTACCATTTTAAAATAAAGGATGCTACGTCTTTCTTTTCTTCCTTTTTGGTGAGATATAATCACAGTCTTATAGCCTTTATGACATATATCTTGCTCCTGTTCCAGAGGAGAGACCAGTTTTACACAGAATGTTTTTTTGTTTGTTTGTTTGTTGTTTTTTTAGCATTTAAATATTTTTTGCTGTTCTTTTAAAAGGTGTCTTACTCTGTGCTCTTTCTCGCCAGGTGTTTTCAAATGCATCTTTTTTTCTTTTCCTGGTTATTAAGTGTCTAAAGCAGACAGCAATTTCCAGGCTATCCTTCTGCCTAAGTGAACTATGCTGAGTGCAAGTTCTGTTCTCCTCGTTCTTGTGATCTTATAACAGCACACAAGTTATTATTTCCTCTTGTCAAATGAAGCAATACCAAAGCTTTGAAATGATTTTGCAGTTTTCCCAAAGAACAATTTCTCTCTCTTCTCTTGCTTCCTTCTGTGTTTTCCTGTATACTTGATAGCACATCAGTTTCTTCTTGAAATGATCCCCAGTAGAGTACTTCAGCTATTTCAGCCAGGGTTTTCTTGAAAGTATTTTTTAAAAACTAGCTGCTACAGCAGAGTTTGGTTTTAATGAAGAACAATAAAAAAATCATTCTGCCTTGGAGAGCCAGTGTTGTATGAACTAATGTGTGTTGTAAACTCTGTGCCTGGGATATCCCCACAGAATTCACTTTCGGTGGCACTGTTTGCGCACACAAAATTAAGCACCTGTGTAAGTACTTGCAATGGCTTTAAATCTCACCAGAAGCTACAGATATTTCTAGTGCAGCACAAGAAAGACTAAACAAAGACAACTCAGAAATGCCTTTTATTATTATTATTATTATTACCTGTGTTTCTAAAATGGCTGTTACTCAATAACACGCAAAATGAACTGAACAGCAATGTTTTTCCAAATAATTTCTCTACCCCATTCCAATATTTTTCAGCACTTTGATATAGGCAGCATATTCAAGAAACTTGCAGTCTGGGCCATTTCACAGCTATACTGAGCAAGTGTCTCAATGACAGAAGAAACCAAAGGCCACTGGTTTTAATCCTAGAACAGCTTTTCAGATCTGTAAATTACATAACCAGAATGCCTCTAGCGTCAGTTTCTCGCTGTTACTTACCACAGGATTGAATTTGGGCTTAGTCTGCTCCAGTGTTTTTCTTTGTTGTAATTGCCAAAGAAAGTCACAAAGAAAGTATTTTGAGTCAAAAGGATTTTAACTTCTTATGAATTTGAAAGTAAGGACCGGACAAGGGCTGTATCAGCACTCAGAGTAATGGCCAACCTGGAGTGCAAACACCTTGGGTGATACTTCTGGCTCAGAAGTTATTCTTCATCAAGTTCTTTGCAGCGTGTGAGTGGAGGATGAGCAGCCTGTTTTGGTGGCCCAAATCCTCATATAATTCAATGGAAATTCTGGAATGGACAGCATAAATTAAACAAAGTTCACAGTCTCTACAGCTGTATCAATTGCACTGGAATCCTTGTGCTGTACAGACCTTCATGGTGAACTGAGCAATGACTTAGCATACAATAGGCTATTCACAACATCAAGGGGTTTCCCCATGGGCATTGTTAATACCAGGGCAGCATGGCAATCCAGAACATCTGCAAAAAAAATGATTATTTGAAAGTTTGAAAGATTTTTTTGTCAGCAGTAACACATGGTGTCAATGAGTTGTTCAATGGGAAGTCCATAAGCATGGATCTTGTAGTGCGTTGAATGAAGCAGAGGAGACATCACACCTCTTGGAGATTTTTTTTCAGACAAAAGCAGCCTCTGGTATTCATCATCATTTTCAATTGTTCTTTTTTAAGATGTGTCTGTAAATAAAGAACCTAGAAAGCTTGTTTTTCAAGGACAGATTGAAAAGGGGCAGAAGATTTCATGAAGCAAAAGTTAAGAGCTTCAAAAATACAACAATATAAGCAAGTTAATAAACACTGAGTAGTAAGTCATAAAATCCCATTCAGATATATATCACACACACAAAAAAAAAATACATTGTATAAAATCATAAAATAGATTACCTTTCTTCCTTTAAAAGCCTCAGCAATTTCTCTTTAATGACAGCATAGTATTTGGAGATACTATTTCCTAAATAAACAATGTCATCCTGCTTAAGTTATGGAAATGTATTTTGGCAACAAGTCTCAGGGCTGGTATTTCTCCCACCCCTTTCTCGAGGAGAGCTGCACTGACTTCTGTGAGTTAGCCCAGCCATTTTGGTGATAGAGAAGGAGGAAAACAGACTCACAAGGGACCGTGTTCTTAATGAATATGTTTTTTTTTTTTTTTCTTACTTCGGTGATGCACAGTACAAGGCATGGCCAAAGGTGCAGCAGGGCATTTCACAACAGCAATGGGGCAGCCTGATTGCTGTAATTGTTGAGTGGAGCTGTCTGTTATATTGCTAATGGCAGTCGAAGAATGTCTTCACTCTCTATCAAACAATACTTGTGGCAGAAGAGTTTGGACCCTGTGAATCAAATGAATAAATCAAAATGTCCAGACAGACTATCAAATTTGTCTTCTGCTTTGCTCCACAATTCATAGCTATATGAAGACAGTTTGACTTTTCCCAGTTCCCAGTAGGTGAATTAAACTAAATCACAGTTGCAGCTAAACTTATTAAGATGTCATTAGTGGATGCAAATGTCTGTGTATTTTAATGACAATTCTGGAATTTAAAATCTTGTTTAGCTTTTACAACATGTATTGTGTATAGCCAGTTTGAAGAGAGTATCATGACACTGTCCTGAGTGCTTTGGGGAACAACGTGCTCCAGTTTTCAATTCCCCATAAGTTTAAGATTGCCTACATTATAAGAGAGAAGCCTGTGTACCAGCTTCAGCAGCTGCCCCACACATGGATCCATGCTGGTTGCCCAGCTGAGATCTGTGCTTTAACTCATGATTTCTACATGTTTCGGCTGAGCTTCTAAGTAACATTTTTTTACATCTTTTTGGACCTGTAATCTTTTCCAGCAACACGTGTGTAGTCTTCCTTTTAATTTTTATCGTTCAGTTTAGCATGGGAATGTTGATGAAAGAGAAAAATGAAGACTGGGCTAATCACAGTAAAATTTTGGGTGTCATTCAAACTTTACCATATACTTTTCCCAGTTTATCAGTCAAAATGCTGCGCAATGCCAAAGCTTGGCAGATTTTGCCGTCTTTTCAGCTTGAACAAATAAATGCATACAATGGACCAACACATTTAATTTTTACTGATCTCATAGACTTTGGGCTTTTTTAACACTGTAATTTAATCTCAGGCTGGACTCTTGGGCTTTGACCTTCAGGGACTGTGGGTACTCTGTTGCTGTGTCCATGGTCAGAGACAGGTTATGGGTGAGACACAACTGCCAAGGGTTGTGCCACCCCACTGGAGAGGAGTCTACCTGCAGGCCTCTCCCCTGCCCTTCCATCCCTGCAAAGCAGGTGGTGGTATCAGTTTAGAGGGAATGGGTTTTGTACCTGCTGTTTGGTTCATACTGGAGCCTTTCCCTCCAGAAGTGGAAAACAGAAAAAGATCTGGAGATCTCTTTCAGAGAGTGCTGCAGGGTGATCCTCTTTCATCTTGTTCTCCTGGGGAAACTATCCAATCTTAGCCAACTTCTGGCACCGTTTCACAGCTGAGCACCCTTTCTCAGCTGGTACTGCAGTCAGGCATTGAAAGGACTGAGAGATCTGTAACAATTTTCTGAATATTGGTGCTGGGAGGTGGGATCAGCAGTTAATATTAGACAAGGATTTTGGACCAAACTTCTATCTGCAACTCAGCAGTGACTCATCTCCCTTTCAAAGAGCGTAACAGATCAATGGGGCTGGGAGGCTGCTTATGGGATGTAGGGTTTCAGAAGAGATGTCATGGGATGGCTGTAACCTAAATATAGGAATTTAAACAGCTGGAAGTCTCCAAAATAGCTATATATTTAAAAAAAAAAAAAAAAAGAAAAAAAAGAAAAAGAATTAGAGATAAAATCTGGGCTCTGACCCAAGCTTAATGTCTGATGCAAGCATAGCCATAAACAGGATGTAAACTGTGAAGGTGTAGGGTATTATGTTAGCCTGATGTATTTACCTCCCTGATCTTAATCTGAACTACAATTTTTATGATGCTAGTGAAATAGCAAGGTTTAAAAACTGATATTATACTTTAAAATGCACTGACTTTATGTAGAAAAGTCCAGATAATTCTGCAAACAAATTATCAAAATTTCCAATAAGATCCATTTTACTGCTGATGTTAAAATAGCTCTTATCTAAACATGTCTGCCTTTATTTCAGCACAAGGAGTATTTCAGTTTGGGGAGATGTAAATTTCTGTGTCCCAGGCTCCATTATGAAAAGGAAATTGTGTGGAGATACCAGAAAAAGAAACTTCCCTGTTGTCATGGTGACAGCAATTAGCAGCAGTTAAAACAGCAAACAATGGATTTAATGGTTTGGTCTAATAGTGGCTTAATTACTTAGTGTCCTGGTTTGTCTATCAGTATTTCATTACACAGGAATAATTCAGTGTTGTGCTCCCACTACATGATGCTTTCATGTAGCATTTTGAGTGTATTACAGGCAGAATTGCAGTAGCATCATTACCATAAATATTTTTGATTCTGTATGTGGTGGGAAGGCCAAGGTAAATGCTCTCTAGCAATCCCACTTGAACACCTCCTGTCACACAGCACAGAGCCTGCTAGACAGAAAGAAGCAGTCTGTGCTCATTGTACTGTAGTAGTAAAAAAGAAAAAAAAAATCTGAATTCCACTGCAATTGTATCTTTTCTAAAATGGGTGGAGAATTTCAAACTATTGAGGCCAGTCAAGTGCTTAATACATCATGGCTTATGTCAGGAGTACCTTTTATTTTGCATAGACACCAAACGTCCACCTTCTTTTCTCCTCCCAATTATTTTTTCAGGCTGTGGAAATGGCAAATTCCTTCATATCAGTGTTCAAGCCTGAAAGCTGGGTTGTGCCTCTTTCCTGCTGATGGAAGCAGCATGAAATGAAGGCCATGAAGTGATGGTAAACCACAGCTTGTGTCTGCCATGTCAAATCAAGTGCTTTCCTGTCCATCTCTCTGGTAAGTTCTGCATACTGTCAGGATCTATAATTCATACCTTTTAAAGGTTTTTAGGATGGTTTCTCAGTCTTTTCTAGGTTGTTTCATTTTTTTTTTTTTCCCAGTGATATTTTGGGTTGTGCAGACCAGAGAAATCCATACTAGCACAAGAAATGTATGTTATTGCAAACTCAGTGAAAAGCTGCAACATGGTTAAGATGGGTAAGTCACAGAAATACAAGCTGAGCTTCATTCTTATGAAAGTATAACTAAACTACAACGTGCAAAACAGGGAAGGAAAACCTTATTTATGCAACATCACATAGCAGATATGTTAAATGTTGTCTCTGTCAGGAGAACAATATAATAAAATTTGCTTAAGAACACTTGTGAAATTTCTGGAGCACATCCCAAATGCAGTATTAAATCCTTCTGCACCTTTCAAAACAGAGGATTTTACTCCCATGTTCCATGGTATGTCCACCAACACAATCATTTTTGTGCTTATGAGGAGGGGTGACCATGACACTGCTCAGGCTGGAAAGTAACCCAGCAAAAAGTAAGGTTGGTTTTAGCCAAATCATTTCCCCTTTGCTTCACTGCTGAAAGACCTGATTCAGCAAAAGCTGGAGATAATAAAGGAAAAGAACAAGGAAACAACAGACAAGAATAAGTGCTTATTTCAGAGGCTTAAAATGTTCATCAAACAATGTCAGATTTTATTTCTTTTAAGATTTTTCCTTTTTGTTTAGTTGCCCCTTTCAACCTAACTTAATGATGGAGTAACTACTTGTCTTTGCCACTTTTGAAGAAGACACTGAATGGTGGATCTAGCCTTTGCTATTTTTTTCTTTTAAGTTTTGAGATTTCTTTCTTGTTGTGAGTCTTGAAATTACTCAACCACTTTTCACAAGTTAGGTGTTAAGCTTATACTGATTAAAAGTAGGACAATACTGTATGTAAAACAAATTACAGTGCTCAGCAAACTTGATTTTCCTTTTTTCAGCTGAAGAAGTGTGAAGGTCTCTAAGCCTTCTTAAATCAAAGTGAAATGTTAATATCTCAAATCTCTTGAAGCTAGTGAGTAGCATTACACAGCCTCTTCTCCATGTCTTGGGTGACCTTTCTTTAAGCCCTGGAGGACTTTATTTTCAAGTCTAGGTTTATGTCGTATAATTTGACATTTGATGGAATTTTGAGATTTCGTTGTCGTCTCTGGTACATCACTCCACAGAGCTGTGAACCACACTCAGCTACACTGTCTGAAAATCTTCCAGTCATAAATTAAGAAATATGACCAATAGCTAATAGTCTGTAGATTTACGTATCTTTTCCCCAGATGGAGTAATAAGCAGCATGTACCCAAATGATATTTGACATTTCCTGGAAATCCCAGGTAAGGATGTGAAGGACAAGCCTCCTCTGTTGAAAAGGGTACATAGCAGTGTTCAGAAGCTGTCTGACTCAAATGACAGCTTCTGAACAGACTCGAGAAGAGCAGAGTAACTGGGCTGAGTTTCTCACTCGAGTTGTGGATGGACTACAGATCTCCCCACCCACAGCAAGCTGAAAGCCCTGTTTGCATGGCTGCTGTGCAAGGTGAGGAAGCCAGAAAGACATTTAGACTACAGGTGGAAATATATGGTTGTGTAATGTAGCCCTTTCATTAAAATATGATATAGCTGCAAATTACAAAGTTATTTCTGCTACTCACAGCCTCCATCATCACAGATCATGCATGAACCATGTTTCCTTATTGATCATGCATGATCATGACTCCTTATTATTGCTGAAAAATAGAGCTCAGATGCATTATAAAGCTTCAAAAATTTTTTTGAATTATTATATCTATCAGCATAGATATACCTTTTATATATAACAGTATGTATATATATATATAAAAGTATATATGGATAAATAGTTTAGTTAAGCATGTGTTTCCTTAATGTTCAGGAGATTGTCCAGGGAGGCAAGAAATTTCTGTAGGGTTTCCAAAGTCAGGTCTGTGGTAGAAAATATTTGCAGAACAGCAGTGTCAAACCTAGCTTAATGATTTTTCCTTTTACTCAGCACCTATTGCATATGGATATATAAAGAAGCAATTTTGCCAGTTCCACAAATTGAATAGCCTATTTTGACAAGAAACAAATCAAGACATGATGAATCAGCAAAATTTTAAAATGGCCTGCTTTCAAATGCTTTACTTCTTGCTCAAGGAGACAAATTTGCTCTGTGAGTATGCAATTCTTTCTACAATGTTTTCACTGCCTTAAGAAATAAATCATATTCATTTTCTCAGTGTATTCATAGCATAATCTTATTCGAGATTTAATATCACCAAACAACAGAAATCAGCCACTTTGCCATTTACTGCTGGCTTTGTTAGTGTTAGCACAATGAAGCCATTCCTGTATTAATGAAATAAGTAGGATTTCTGCCACTTAGAATAGCAGAAAGAGGACTGGCTCTCATGTTTTCCCTTTGGCTAGGGAACTGCTCCAAATCATAATGCAGTACTGATTTTTTAGCATAATTTTATCTTTGTCAAAGTGGCTTTCTCCTTTACGTGAAAAGCTCATTTTCTGTGCTAATAAAATATTGGATATCTATATTATATATGCTGAATTTTGGAACTCTGATATGGACAAGGGCTAAAAAAAAAAAAAATTCTATTAATTTAGGTAAGCGATTTCTTTCTTCCAAAAGCAAGGGTGAAGATATCACATTTTCAGCTCTTACTAGGATTCAGATACTCAATTCAGTAAAGTTATTTTGTATCACTGAAACATCTGATCATACTCTTCATGCCAGTGGGGGGAAAAAAAAAAAAAAAAAAAAAAAAAAGGTTTCCAGAGTGCAGAGCATCAAATGGCTTTCTTTGGTGTTAATACCAACATGTGAAAATTAACTTCATTTTAATCTGTGATCTTTTAGTCATGTAGTAATTTAACAGAGAAAGCAACAGGAACCTAAGGGAGGTAAACCTGTCTGGTCCTCTAATTTACACTGTCTGAGAATGTGGCCTGTGTAATTACAAAGAGTATAGGTCTAAAAATTTACAAGGTGGAAGAGTCTCTTGGGGAAAAAAAAAAAAAGTCCAAATAAAAGGATCAGGAATGTTTCCTTACTATTTAAGTTCTGTCTTTGTGGTAAAAATCAATGAGACACTGAGCAAGAGGAAATCAAGTGTTACTAGGAGAAGCAGGATCATATTAGTGTAGTTATATTGCACTCTGGGGCCAATTAATATGAGCACAGCATTGCAATGCCATGACTGCATTGTTTCCTGTGAAGAAACCCCATATTTCTGCATAACATTGGTTATTTATGCGTAGCATTGAGTTCTGTTATACAGGCATGTCATTGCTACCCACCAGCTCTCCAAAAAATCTGTTTTTTTCTAAGGAACAATTGGGAATACATTTGAACAGTGGTTTTAACATTTTCCAACCAAAAGGCAATGTGAGCAGAAAGTGGTATTCCTTAATAAAAGCGATACTAAAGGCATGACAAACAATTCATCCCAGTGTAAAGCAGGCTATAACAAGGTGTGCCATGACAGCATCAGGAACTCTTTAATGCCAGTGAAATTTGGAAAAAAAAATATATATATATATATATTACTATCAATAATTGATTTGGATGGTGCAAAGAACAAAAGAAAGGATGACTATAGCATAACATGAATTACAACTAAGAAAAGGTTTTATAAATGCATACAAAGCAAGAGGAGAATAAAAAGGGAAAACAAGCAAATAACATATGACAGAAGAAGCTGGTGGTGCCAATGCATTTTTCTTTGGTTTTTACAAAAAGTTATTTGTGGTCATCAACTATTCAGCAGAGTTTTAATCAGGGGACAGGAATTTTGACTGCAAAAAGGATATACTGGCTAAAATAATATTTAAATTAATGAGTTTCTACAAATTGTCCAGAAATCATGACTTTTATCTTAAGCCAATCAGAATGGCAGATTATCTTTAATATCTGCAGCAAGTGAGGAAAGGCAAACATAATACTTGTTTCCAAAAGAGAGAGTCAGGACATCAAGAGAAAGCCAACTTAATTTAGATTTATGCAGGGATACTAGAATAAATAATTTAAATAATCTAATTTAAATAGAATAAATAATTTAAACCTACAGAATGATAATATAATGGGAAACAGCCAACATGCATTTGTCAGGAACAAGCCGATCTGTTTTCCGCCCTTAGCAGGGTAATCATCTCAATAGGAAGGGTGACAGGAGGAGGCATGATTTATCTTGACTCTCATGTTGTTGTAAGTAAAATAAGGAAATAGAGTTCAGAATTTGGGAGCACATAAGACTGAAAAATACTTTTCAGAATAGATCTGATTTTCACTGCCCACTCAGAACACATTTCAGATGGGTTCCTCTTAGGATCCACCCTACCTGTTTCTATGCAAAATTTTGATTAATAATTTTGATAGCAGGCTAGACAGCATACTGAAGAATTTGTGAGTTGTTCCTATGTAGTGACAGAATTGCTTTGAAAGATGGGATTTTAGATGCAAATGATGGAGAAGTTGTCTGAATTCAACAAGAAGAGGTATGGAAACCATCAAGAAGGACGTAACATGCATGGGAAGGAAACATTAAATGTACAAAGTGAGAAAAAATGGTCAGGCCAGATGGGTCACAATGCAAATAGATGTGGGTAGTGTCGTGCTGTTACAGAAACAGGCAAATACCATTCTGAGGCTTTGTGGAAGAGTGAGCTACCTTCCTGCACTCGGTACTTTTTAGATCCAAGGTGGAATATGGTATCTGCTTTTGGGGACCGTGCTTTAAAAAGTTTGCAGTTAATATGGAGACATTTTCAATAACCAAAATTTAGGAATTCTGAATTATTAGAAGAAGCTAAAGGAATTGAATTTGCTTAGTCAAGAAAAGAAGAAGAAGAAATAAATAGTCTGCAATTGCATTAGTGATTTTTACTGATATATATATATATATATTTCTTTTTCTTTGTATAGGAAGCAAAAGAAATAATAATCATAACCTTCAGCAAAGGTTGTTTACTTCAGATATTAGAAAGCTTATAAGGACAGCTTAGACTACTCTGGGTCATATTTGGGCCAAGTATTTAATTATGGCTTGGAGCCAGGAATTGAACTACCTCTATTTTTCTACATCTTCTTGAATGTAAAACCCAGCTGGTCTTTTTGATAAAAATCCATTGCCTCTCCTATATCTAGCTGCTGACTAATGTTGACACAGCTCCTCTCCCAGTGGCTAACTCTCCTCCCTTCCAAAAGTCAGAGGTGCAAAACACTAATGAAGCCTGAAGAACAGAAGAGGGCTCAGAGGCAGAGCAGAAATGCCACCCATAGTGGGATTTTCTGGTTTTGATGAGGAGACCCACAGAGCACCTTTCCTCCTTTTGAGACATCTGCCAGCCCTGATTTCAGCTTTGGTCTCATCACCGTTAGTGATTTATTTAATGTGAATAGTACAGGTATTTCTAATCCCGTAATGGCAATTTCTTACAGATGCAGAAAAGCGCCATAGAGCCTGTGGCTGATATTTGTGGGCTTATCTGTAATTCATGCAGCTTCTCTCACCGGGCTTGTCAGCTACAGCATTGTGCATGACTGCAAGTCTCACCAACTGCAAGGAGCTTGATTTTTATCTCACTTAATTAAATCAGAAGTTTTGTGTCCCTGGCATTGAAATTTTCATGCAAGTTATAATTGATTTATCAAAAATATCCCAAGCTTACTTCCAGTGGATGATAGATAGTTACATCAGGATGGGTTCGGGTCAGAAAACTTGACCCTCTTTTTTTAAAAAAAAAAAAATATATATATATATATATATATATGCACATTGCAACTAAAAAAACTCTGCCCCTTATGGTCCCCTCTATTTCTCAGAGCTACTGCAGCGCAGAACTGGTGCAAACTCTAAATCTAGCCTTATATTATATTTTGTTTAATTTTCACAGGACTACCCAGCAGCTGCTCAGCATTTTTAAATGCAGTCATTCTTTTGGACCACAATAAGCTATCCACGGTCTTATTACCATGGTCATGTTGACAGTATCTCTGATTTCAGTCTCAGCTACATGTTTTTAACAATGCGTACCTGGTTACAAGGGCATGGTTTTGGAAGGAGGAATTGCTCTCTGGGCTGAGCAGCTTCCATGGGATTGATTTTGAAGGTCTATCTGTGCACGACCACAGGCTGCTGAGCACAAGGCTTTCGGTGTAAAACACAAAAAGATTGTTTTCTTGATAAGACATGAAGATCCAGACTGGATGTGGAACAGTGTTCAGGCACTGAGCCAGGTGCACTTGCATGGTGCCAAGGCCTCTGTTGGGGTTACTATCTGACAGACCATTACCTAGCAAGTATTTTTTTCAGATGTACCCAAATTAGATTAAATTAGATTTTTTTTTTTCTTTTTCCAGGGCAGCTGAGTCCCAGAGCATTCCCTCAGAAAGCAAGAGAGCTCAGTTCTTTTCCTTCCTAAGCCATAAGGGTACCAAATCCGTATTTCCAATGCTCATGTATGTGCCCCAGACCCTAAACACCCAGCTGTGTTGCATGGAGAAAACCTCCACCATCCCATGCAACCTGCAGCCAAAAGCCCAAAGGAGGGGGAAGAGGAGCCTGATCCTGCAGCCCCATGTACAGGAGCACACCCAGGAGGGAATAAAAGGCAATGTTATTCTCTGTCTTTAGAGGTTTATAAACCTCTCCTGATGTTTTTAGCTACAGGTGTCCCCACTTTTTTGTTGCTGTGACAAGCATTTCGGCTTCCCAGACTTATCTTTAATACACACACAGACCTAATCCCATTGAAACCGGTGGAGCTACTCAGATGCTTAAAATTAAGCATATAATTATATTCTTGAATCAAGGCTTTAATAAGTTAATTAAATTTCATAATTATCATGATTTTTATAAAGGCAGCATCCTCATTTGCTAAAGTTAACCATTAAATTAAAGAAGAAGCAAGTTTCACAATCTAAGTAATTAATGAGTTACGTTTTTAATATGAAAAAAATGTAATGGAAAAACTGTTTGAAGTTTACTCAGCAATTCTTTTTATTAATTCTTTCTTATATAGCATTTTTCCTCCCCTTTTTATTTTTGATACCACCATAATAAGGAGAACAAAGTCAAATTTAACTGAGAATCATGCCTTCTATATATGTTCCAATTGTTCCTATTACTAGCACTGACAGAGATGAAGTGACGTCTGAGGAGCACACACAGTATATACAAAAGAGCCTTGGAGATAAAGATTCTGTGATCCTTAAATACTTTCCAAATGTCTCTAAAGGGATTTAACTTCAGTGAAGAAATTTGACTGAGGAAAGCAATTTCTGATTACACAGATTTCTTTGCCATTTAACAGGGTTTGAACTGAATCACTGACCTAAAATATTAATTTTGAAAATAGCTTCTTAAAAAAAAAAAAAAATCAGGCAAAGTTGTTGATGCTTTCAGTTTTGTTCTCTGAAGACAGATGAATGACATAAAAATATATCTTACATTGTCTGCTTGTTCTAAATAATCCCTTTTAGTAGGATTAGTCACAGTATTAAATTAAGAGAAGGAGCAATTAATTATATTCTTATGAAATCAAGAAGAGAAGAATCTTTGAAATGTTCTCCCTCCCTCCTCACTCCCTCCATTTGAGATCTAAATTGTATTATGTATTTTTCAGTTATGGAAAATCTTCCAGTTTTCAATTTAAACAGAAGTGGTGGGAATGAGGAATACACAGCACAATATTAACTTGGATTGTCTTTCAAGAACACTGGGGGAATGCATGGCCAAAACGAAAAGGAAGGCTTAATTTGTAACAAGTGCTGATCCACAGAGCCTTGCTGCTGCAAAGAGTTGTCTTGGAGGTTTGGACAAGCACCTGGCTGAGGTCTAACACACACATCCATAGCCAAGCTGATCAGCAGGTCCTGCTGGAACAAATCTGCAGGCAGAAAGCCACAATGACAAGAGCCTTGAAGCACACTGCTGAGAAGCTGCGCATCACTGTCCCACAATGTATATTTTCTGTAAATCTCTCCCTGTAGATGTGACTTTTCTTATTACTTTCCATCCTCCTTTTTTTTTCACCCTCATGGACACTTAATTCACCTGAAAGCAAATATTTTTGTGCTTAGATTTTTTTCTTGTGACTTGTTCAGATGTTTTAAAAGGTTGAATGTGGTCCTACTCGTCCCATCATCCATGGCGTGGTGTTGGTTAGCATGACCATGACATAATGTCCACAAAACCTTTTTTTGGTAGTGAATTTAAAGTTTTTTTCCTAGCTTCACTGATAACAGTATATAAGGGTTGCACAGGAGCTGAAAAGATCTGAATAGTCTTCCGTGGAAAAAAAGCAGGAGGATAAACTTCTAGAAGAAACGATTGTGGGTAGGCAGCTAAAAAGAAAGCAGTACAATAATAAGGGTGTATTTTTTGTTTGTCTGTGACAAACTTGGTGAAAATGGTCACAGAATATTTAAGAGAGTTTGCAAGGCTGTGAGGGCAGAAAACACAATATTGGGAAATTGCATTTGTCCATATGTAGGCTGGGTAAATGACACACATGGGCATGAAGCCTCTTGGAAAGATTAATCTGAGAGCCCACAAAAGGGAAACAACTCTTATTAGTCTGAAACAGTCCATCATACCCACATCAATAAGTAATTGTACAAGAACCACATTCTCTCACTGACTGCAATGTGGCCATAATCAAGCCTCATGCGAGGAACAAAAATGTTTTAGAAAATCCACTGTATAAGACTTTACTACCAAAAAAGGAAGAAGCTGTTTAAGAAAATGGAAAAGAAAAGCCAACAGGGTAAAATGCTAACAGACGAGTTTGGAAAGTGCTGAAAGACTCAGTGCTGAGTGCTTAATATGTGTGTGGCACCTCTTAAAAGGATGCTCTTTAATGCTGTTCAAATTCCTGTGTCATTTATGACTACAAACAAAATGAATAGGCTGGTAATAAATTTGCTAATGGCATGGAGTTATGAAGGTTTTCTGACTGCAAAGAGGCACAGAAAAGTCTCATGTGAAACTATGACAAAAATGCAGAAAAGTACAAGATAAATGCTAAGTAACATCCACAGAAAAAAATAACCAAGTATACAGCCACAGGGGTACCCTCTATTGCTGGTCAGGGAAGAGTATTGAAGTTATTTTCAGTCATCTGAAAATATTAGCTCCATGTTCAAACCTAGTCAAAATGAGTATTCAAGTACTAAGAACAAAAAAGAAAACAATCCCAAAGAGGAATGACAGAAGATAAATATCTGGTGCACCCATATCTTTAATACTGCTTGAAATTCGGGTTTTCTCTGTGTCTGGAAGGATATAAATGAACTGGTAATGGTCCTTATAAATATCGGAGGTGTAAACCATTTATTTATGAGGATAGGTTAATGGGCTAGTGCTCTTCACCTACGAAAAAAGAGTATCATCATCACAAATTATCATAACAAAAGTTACATAGATTACACTGCTCCTGAGGGAGAGGAGATAGTGTCCTGGAACCCACAAATGATATGAAATAAGTGAATAGAGAGTAAATTTCTGTGGTTTCTTACAACAGGAAAAGACGTGTGGGAACTTTTTTTTTTTCTGATTTTTCATTTTTAATCATTAAATTGCAGATTCCTTTGATGTGTGAATTTGCATAATCAGATGTACAAGCGAATACATGTTTACGTGGAGGATGGATACATCACTGGCTATTAGATGAAAGGTCCGGCCTGTGGAATCTCTTAAGCTACTGACTGCATGAAGACAGGAGAGAAGATCACTATTTTTTGCTTGTTTCTTTTCCAGATAAAAGTTGCTATCTGCTGCCGCAGCCCCGCACTAAAGGGATGTTTAATCTGACTAAAGATGAGTTTCTTTTGCCCTAATATTTCCACCACCTGCAACCTTCTTTATTTATTGTGATTTAGAACAGAACTAATTTCATTTAAAGTACCGTCCATTTTGACAAATACTACTTCAAGCATATGGCCCTTTGTTTTATAATGCTTGGATGGTGGGAAACCACCTTAAAATATGTTGAACAGCGGGTGAAAGATTGTTCTAGGGGTGCAGTGCTGAAGTATCAGCCCCAGTGCCCTCTACCTGTCAGTGCGAGCTGCAGGAGAAGCAAATCGGAACCATTTCAAGTAGGAGGGTGGGATGAAGGTTCCTGGGGTGAAATCAGGTCCTCAGGGAGTGTTTGTGCCTCCCTGGCAGCTCCATCTCTGAAACAGCACCTTTATCACACATTAGAGATGATGCAGTTTAAAGGTAGTTTCAACATACAATAAATTTAATGTAAAGGAAAAATAAATAAATAAATAAACGCTTTTTTATAAGCCGCCTTCTTTAGTTGAATGCATCTGCATGGCTATCAGGTAGCCTGACGGGAAGTCACATGAAGTAGTTCATGTGATGATCTGTGATTTCTGTATAGCACAATGCTGCCCCATGTAGATGTTCTGTTTCTGTGGGTTGTGCATTTTAAATGTAATAAATCATCCGTAGCTTTTAAAATGATCTGACAAATTTACCTTGACAACACCAAAATTTTGCTCAGCATGAGATTTTATTAATAAACTGTAATTTCTTAAATGACACTTGATGCCTTTTTAATTAAAAAGGCCATGATGTTTCAATGTCAAAGTCTTGACTACTGCTACAAGACCTGAGGTTTTGGAATTGATTTCAGTTCATCTCGTCTCAAACAAGTGAAACCTCCAGGCATAGCAGTTGAATAACTAAATGTTAAAAGGCCCTATTCCTTTAGAGCTTGCCTTTTGATCCTCACATTGCTGCCGAGGCTCTGAATGCATCATTCATTGCAGGCAGAGTGTTTTCCTATCTCAGCTGGATTTCACGCTGTTATTCTTTTAATTGTAAAGAGTCTCTTTTTCTGAGGCAAAATGGATCTGATGGTGAAAGGCCGCCCTGACAGGCACAGATAGGTTGCCTGTATAGAGCTTCGGCTGGAATTTTCTATACTTACCTTTCTAGAAAGAGTTGAAAGCTTGTACCTTTTTTTCCCCCTTGAAAGAATGGTTATTTTTTCCGTGGAAGCCAACACTTCTACAGTTGAACAAAAAAGCTAGTTTATTATCGTAACCTGAAGTGGTTCAGGTAGGAATACCTGCCCAAACTAGTACAGGCACTTTCACTGAGGAAAATAAAAGCTTGGATAAATATAACTAATTCTACTCCTTTTCATTCTCAGCATCTTTAACCTTTACCCTTTACTTTCCAGGACTATTCCAGGATTGTTTCATATTCTTATTTCTCATGGAACATCATTCATCGGACATAGCTGAGACTTTGATGAAGTTCCTATCATGCACCAAGACCTGCTTAACCTCAACATCTGTTGTGAGCTGCTCCCCAACTATGTCGTTTGAGAACAGGGAGCAACCTGCAGAGCTGCCCTTCGGCAAATTCCTGATAAATCCTAAGACCAACTGCCTTTTTAGGGACAAAATATTTTATCAAAATTAGAGTCAACTCTAAACTCATTTCTTCTTCCAGCAATGTTGTGCTGCTTGGGTTTCACCACTGTAACTACCATGCAATTTCCATGTCATTCGTGTCCTGTGTGCAGTTATCCAGCAAGAGTGGGGTTACCTAATTATTTGTTTGTATGAAAAATACTTGATAATGTCAGAAACACACAACCGTTAACTGGCCAAGTGTCTTTCACCTGTATGTTCATGATTTAAATGTTTCCAAGGCTGGCAGTGACCATCCATTTTTCCTGCTTTGCTTCTGATGGCTGTCAGTAAAGAAGAAGTGGACAGGCAGTTTTAACTAAGTCCTTTTGAGAACTTTGTTAACTTTTGAGGCCATGCATGGCCTCAGTACATGGCATCCTGATCTGAAGTGATTCTTTCAGTCTACAAATGAGTATTAAACAAGGGTAAGAAAGGGCCACGTTGCCTTGCCATTGAGGGGGTGGTGAATTTTATTGAGAAAATGTGGCTGTTGCCTTCTTTATTGCTGATCTGAATGATGTTGCTTGTTTCAATGTGCTGAAATGAGTTTCTAAATTCTACCATGTTTTTAAAATACGTCAGTGTGCTATGAATGAACTCTTGTCATTGATTAGAGATGGTACAATAGAAAATAAATGATGTACTCCTGTGGTGCAAACCACCAGTTGCCAGTGTGCTAGAGCCAGTCCCTGGCCTTATACTCTGTATTCATTAGTGTCCTGAGGGATACTTGTTCACCTTATCTTTTCTGTTCTAGTGATTCTCCATTTTTCAACAGAAGAGAACTGCACGCAAGCCATAAAGGAGATGGCTCACATCTTGAGAATAGAGGCCAGATAATGATGTATGTGTGGGCAGTGGAGCAAAAGCAGAGATTTGAAAAGCAGGATGTCTTTGTTCTTTGGAGTCCTTCACCTCCTTCCTGCTCCTGAGGTGATCCTTGTGCAAGAGGAATACAAAAATCAGTTCTTCAGGACTTCTTCAGAAAGCTGGCTTTGAACCAGCCCTGCTTTAAGTTGGATTTAGATGGGACTTTAGAATTACTCAAGATTACTTGATTCAGTATTAAATTTGGTTGATCAGTGGCACCAAAACCAGATCATTAGATACTGCAATTATATGTTTCAGTTGAGTTTACCAAACAGGAACGAGAAAGTTGAAAAAACCTTTGTGTGGCTTTCTGAAACACATTTCCAACTTTTTTTTCTACATTGCAAACAAAATTCTGAAAATACAGCAGCTTTTGAAATGGCTGTTAAACCTGTGCTGCCCACAACATGTTGCTTCAAGGCTTTCAGAGGTTGCTATTGAGAAGTAGGGCAAGCAACTACACACCTCCCTGTGGCTGCAGATACTATTCATGATTGCAGCAGAGAGGTGACCTGATTTCATATCAGAAAGAATTACCTGACCTGATTTCATATCAGGAAGCATTAGTTGTCAGACAACAACTTAAAATAGATCATCACCCAAAACAAGGAGCTTACTGCAAACCTCAGGACAAAAGCAGGGTAGGCTGCTCACTGCACACAAAGGTCAATGAATGCACCCTGGCCACACAGAGCAGACAGCAGCAGCGTCCTAATGGGGTCTGGCTAAGGTATTACCACATTTTTAAAGACAGGAGTTTGGCTGAGCTGATAGAACATTACGATCCCGAGCTACCTATTCTTCATTCATACTTTGACCATGCAAATCTGTGTGTGATTGCACAAAAGAATGAAGTGTGGAGGATCTGGGGAAATATCGCTACTGAAATGCACAATGAACACTTCAGGGCTTTCTTCCTTTTGAAAGATCAGCGCCTTTGAAAATCCTTCCTAAAGCTTTTTATAGCCTTGGGATTGTTTAGGGAGAGAGGGGAAAGTACGAGGAGCAGACTGCTTTGAAACTCTCCGGTTCTGTAACTTTCTCTTCTTTGATTTTGTTCTTAAAATACATTTCTATTGAAATATTTTTTCTAGTGTTATTACTTCAGACTGAGCACATTTTAGCACACAAATACCTTTTAATAAACAGCTGCCAGCTGTGTTTTGCTGATTTAAAACAGGTAAAATACAGTTGGAAGTGGGTTGTTGGATTATTTTTTTGTGTGCATTAAAAGCCATTGTTACTCATTTATAACTATGTCATCATTCATGTCAACTTGTTCTTTTAAAATTTATTGTACTCTGTCACTTGATGTAACGTAACATGGAAAGCAATTGAAAGATGCACTGTTTTATTGCAGCTTGCTTTGTCACCTTCTATGAAACTTCTGGATATACAAGATCGACAGTCTTTTACAAGAATTACTGGGTGTACAGGGCCCTCATGGCAGGGACAGTAATTCTCAACACTGCCATAGTCTAGAGGTCTTTTTCATTGCCTTGTAATAGTAACAGACAACAAAGGAGAGAGACATTTGCTTCTATATATGCCATATATGAAACCCCCCAAAAACAGATTTAAAAGTGAGCTCAACATGCATGTTTGAACATCAATTGCTTTCTCCCTGGCAGCAAAAATAGGAAGAGTTAGAAGGTCTTAATAACTCATACGAATGAATGAGCATAGCACAAAAAACTGTCCCAATGACCATTAGTCTACTGAGAAAACATTTATTAACATCAGCATGCAATAATAATGCTTTTATTTATAGATCTGCCTTTTGCAAAGACGATCAGATTCATTATCCAATGTTCATAAATAAAGAAACTGAGGTAATTAACTTTGCTTAAGGTCACAATGTGGAGCAAATATTTGAAAGAAAAAAAAAAAAATCCAAGCAACATTGCTGCTTTGCTGATGATTATTTATTTTAGGTCGATCTGTCCATAATTTGGCTTCCTGCCTTTGTTTCTGTGGGTTTGTGAATTAGCAAGTCAGAGATCAAACTTGCTTTCTGAGAAATATGCCCTTTCATACTCTCTATGTGTCTGTCAGTAGCAGATGCACGTCATGTTTTCAAAAGTAGCATGGAACCACATAGTAATCGGAGATTTTTTAATGTAGCTTTAATTCAATTTGGATATAATATCTGTAATCACATTTCCTTTACTTCCTCACATGGAGTTCACTTTGGCTGTATCATACATCTTGCATTTTCAGGTGGAGAGGCTGGAGGAGATAATCAGCACCCTCCACCTGTAATGACTGCCTCTGCAGCGTTCCTTTTTCCCCTAAATGTTAGTATCTTTGTGCAAATGAAGAAAATACTTTTTCAGTCACAAAATGTTGCTGCCATTCTGATCTGACATGGCTGTTCCCTTCAGTGCATACAGTTGTTCCATGGCCAGGAGGACTCTATAGCATTTCTGTATTTTTTTGCAGGTCTGAGCTTCTGCATCACATCTTTCCCTACTGTTCAACAGGTTCCTGACCCACAGAAGTTATACATTTTATTGTTTCTGTCAATCCCTGCTATCAAGCACAGCTGATGTTTAGTTCTCCTGGAAACCAACACAGGTATTTTAATTGAGCCTGACTATCTATTCCTCTTTGAACGGTTTAGTTTGGCTCCAGCATTCACTGAACAAGTAATGCCCAACATCTCCAGTCTGTGATGCTGCTAGAATTCTCCTAATTCTGATACCCCTAGTCTGCTTGCTCCAGGCCAGGTGCTCCTAAAAAAGAGCCACATGACAAGAGGCGGTACTATCCTAACTAGAAAATGAGTTTTAATTTCTGAACAACTGTCAACAGCTCTAAAAGCAACCATCCCCTTCAACAAGAAATTAATGTTTGTTTAGAAGGATAATATATTAATGCTTCCTCACATTGTGAGAAAAATCTCAAACAATTTTCTTCAGACAGGATCTTCTGTGAAGCTATTTTATTCGCAATTGCAATGGCGGGCATCCTGTCAATCAGGAGCACATTTTAGTAAACAAATCAAAACATTTTATTCCCTATTACCCGATGCCTGATCACCTCCCTCGTTTCCTCATTGGCTGAGTACTACAGGTTCACAAGCTACTCGACACTCCTCTGTATCATATATGTACAATTTTTCTTTTTTTCAACCCTTTAATTTCTCCTTTCTTATGTTTTGAGAACTTGTGATCTTTGTTTTACTGTTCTCACACTGCTCATCCTGCTTTTCTCAAGCTTCTACCTTATTTTGGAACAGTGAGGCCTCCTATTGTCCACTTATCTACTTAGCATTTCTCCTTATTATGACTACACAACTACCTTGGAACACAGAAAAGTAATTCTGTACTGCAAAAACACAGCTTTGTTTCTCACAACATTTACACGTGTTCACAAATGTTACAAAGCCATAAGTTCAATCTGAAATTACCATTTAAAATCAGCATGCCAGTAGCAAACCAGGACTGAGTTCATTCTTTCATTTTTACACCATGGCCTGCATTTGAAGTCCTCAGGGCAGGTGCTATCTTGAGCTAAAGGACACATCAGGGAAATGTTGACCTTTAGCTTAATGGAAACTCCTCCTGTACTGCTCTCCTGAGCAGTGTTTAGTCACCATTTGTTTTCCTCTTGTGCCCTCTGCTTTTCTGAGACAGATTTTAGAAGAGACAGGTACAAATTTCCTGGCCATATTTAGGCCTCTAGAATGTAGATGCATCTTGCTCTGTACTTTGTATTGCCTGAAGTACTTTTTATTGTTAATAGCAAGAGACAGCCCCTTTAGAAGATGAACCCTAGAATTCACATTGAGCAAGTGTTGGGATTAGAGAGCTCAAGTTCTGCACCTTATCTTCTCTGTCCATTGCTTGTGGAAGGAGCTTGTTGAGGAGCTCAGCCTCAACACTGCTTCTTGGGTGTTTCATTTAGGAAAAATTGATCTTAAGTAGGAGTTAAGACCTAAGAATGGAAAAGAGGAACATGAACAACAGTAAAGACAGACAAATTATTCGTCCAGCACCTTTTGGCCAAGTAATGCTGCCTACATATCCCTATTTTGTAGAAAACATAATTGTTAAACTGGAAAAAGAGACAAGAAACAGCAGCCTAGCTGTCCTGGTTTTGGCTGGGATAGAGTTAATTTTCTTTCTAGTGGCTGGTATGGTGCTGTGCTTTGGATTTAGGATGAGAATAATGCTGATAACACACTGATATTGTTGTTTCTGAGCAGTGCTTACACTAAGCCAAGGACTTTCCGCTCCACATGCTGCCCTGCCACTGCAGAGGTTGGGGGTGCACAAGGAGCTGGGAGGGGACAGAACCAGGACAGCTGGCCCGAGGGATATTTCATAACACGTGACATCATGCTGAATATGATAAAACTGGGGGAGTTGGGCAGGGGGCTGCTGCTGCTGCTGCTTGGGAATGGAATGGGCATTGATCAGCTGGTAGTGAGCAATTGCACTGGGCATCACTTGCTTGGTTTACTTCATTGTTGCTTTTTTTTTTTTTTCTTTCTTTCTTTCTTATTAAGTAAACCTTATCTCAGCCTGTGAGCTCTTGCATTTTTCTTC
Organism: Oxyura jamaicensis; assembly: GCF_011077185.1. NCBI lineage: Eukaryota > Metazoa > Chordata > Aves > Anseriformes > Anatidae > Oxyura > Oxyura jamaicensis. Next base: position 181,104,898 of record NC_048893.1, read on the forward strand.
TCAATTCTCTCCCCCACCCCTCTGGGGAGGGGGATTGAGCAAATAGCTGTGTGGTGTGCAGCTGCCTGCCGGGTTAAACCACAGCACTAGCTCAGCTCTTCTTCACAGTATCTGCCACTCTGAAGCTTATGGTCATTAAAGCCTCAAAAAAGCTTCCAATATCTAACACCATCTCTTATCTACCTATGATATCCACTTGTACAAATATTGATATTTATAAAGCCAAAGCCTTCTTGCTCTTTCTGATTGGCAGGTCCCTCTAAATTCCCCAGTGTGGAAGATTTCTCCATTTTCTCCACATCTGCTGTTCTTAATTTATGTCATGGACCCATTGAAAATCACCCATAGCCACCCAGGATCCACGAGCATAGACTGGGGTCGCCTGTTCTGTGCTTGCACGTTGAGCACCATCACGCTGAGTCCCACACAGACATTGTGAGGTTGGCACAGTGGCTGCAGCCCATAATGCTCACATCCCTAGAGCTAAGAGACTGTGAACAAACACTGTTTATCTTCCTCTGGCATAAACAGGTTTGATGAGGGCGAGTCTATCATAAAAGACTTTTGCCCACTGGGTAAATGTCTTTCTTCTAATTGTCTGCTAATTGGAAAAGAGCTAATCCCACTTATTATCGAAATTCTTTCTCCAGAGAAAACTAAGCTGAGAGTTTCATAAATCCTTTTCCCTCATCCTTTTCAATTTTAAAAATTATTCCAGTGTCATTGGGTAGTTATCACCTAAGGAGGTGTTCTGTTTGAGTTAATCAGCTCCTGCAAGGTTATCTGTGATCTATCCAAAACTGCCTAAGCTAGCATCTTGACGACTGTCTTAATTAGTAATTACTGGCCTAAAATTGTCATTTACCATAGGCATTTGTACTGACCTCTCAAATTAAGATCATCCATGAAATTAAAAGTGGAAGAAACCTATTGGGTCACTTATTCTATCCACCAAAGCATATTATTCATGGTGTGTGGCAGGGAACCCAAGTGTAGGCTATGATTAAGAACACTGCAGTTAGCTTGTCTTTGAAATGTAAATACAATTAATGAGTATACCTGTCCTCCCCCAGGATCTGTCCTTGTCTGCCTCATCCTTCTGAGTTTTGTTTCTTCTCTTTGACTGGGCTCTTGATTTTATTGCCTTCCTTCCTACTCAAGACTGAAAACACTTTACAGAAGAACTCCCAGTGGCAAAAAATAAAAATAAAAAATAAAAATAGAAAATATATGTCATCGATTTCTCAAAATGTTTGCTTTATTTTAACATACCTTTTAACGTCTCACTGTGACCAGGACTGTGCTAAATGTCCATTTCATAATTTAGCACAACAAATCATTTCACGTGAACATAGCATTGCAAGTTTAAAAGAAGATCATCAGTTTGTCTGCAGTGAAAGCCTGTATCGGCAACATTTAGTTACGGTAAAGCTGTGTCCGTTCACTGGCTGTCACAGACTTCCAAACAACAGCAGCACATTTAATACAACAAAGTAAATAGTCTCACTCAAAAAGAAAGAAAATAATCTTGGGGAAACACTGGGGCAGCCAGAAGAGGGAGGTGACAGTAGGTCTCCATCTCTCTGTTGTCACTTGCCCTTGATCCAAACTCTCCTAATTGTATAGTGTCATGAGAAGAGGCTAAAAACACCCAGGAATGGTGCTTTAAGAGTAAGTCATGACAGAATTGCCATACAGCCCTTATGCGAACGTGAACAGGAAACACACCTTCTACAATATTTGCTAGCTCAAGGAATGCTGAAACAGAGCGCACCAATTCTTCCAGAAGTTCAGTACCCATGACATACACATATGTAGAAGAAAATCTGTTACAGGGATGTTTAATGGCTAACAGGCTTATTTTTCAGACAAGCAAAGGGTCCAATGTTTTAAAAAAACAATAATAAATGAATGGATAGGTCTGATTGTCTCAATTAATTTGGACAGAAAATAATTACAGTTTTGATGACAGAAAAATCTCTGAGTCCTTTTCTCAACATACTGAAGTTAATGGCAAACTCTTTAATCTTGATCATGTTGCAATGTGCAACCAATTCCTGACGTGCAACTTGGATGACAAACTATTGATTAGTCTGCAGGGCACAATCAACAGTAGAGTTGATTTCTTTTTATTTCTTTCGCATGCTTACATATTTGCTTTCCTTCCCTTCACATGAAAAATAAAGAGAAGTATTTAGACTTTCAAGAACTAGAAGCACATTTCACTGCCATTTTAAGACAACTTTTATTTAGCAGGCTACAACTCTGGGTTTTGTTTCGGGTCACTGGTTGAAATCCAATGCAATAAATCCATACAGCACTAATTGTTAGTGCAGGCACAAGACATTAAGCAAGAAGGATTAAAGACTGCTCAAGCATACCAGAGCTCTTTCCAACAAGACAAATTACAGCTATTATTTTATATCAATGAACTATAATAATCTTGAATTCCCTGCACTGGAAGGAAAAATTGTGATAATGAACTCTTCTCTTATCTACCTTACCTTCTAACCTGCAATAATCAGGCTACTTCTTCCATAAAGAAGGGGACGTTCCTCATGTCAGCTTTGCTAATGTGAATTTATTTAATCAAATAAATTTTTAAAATCTGTCTTCCAAACATGACATTTTGATTATGATTAATGCTCAAGTAGTGTTATTTACCATGGAAGCCTAAAAAGAAATGTAATTTTAAAAATATTTCTTACGGAAGTTAATACTTAAGAGTTTAGAAATAGGGAATAAAGAAGCCTGAATGCACCACTCACCTTTTGCACAGCTGATCTCTGCAGAGCAGAGAATTTTGACTAATGTAGCTGCTATCTGGTTTCTTGATTTTTTATTATTTTTTTTTTAAATCAGTTTCACCCCAGCTTTCTATGCTACTGTGAAGATGACTCCTCTGCAACCTCTCAGACTTGTTCAGCATTTAAGTCCCACCAGGGTGGGAGCAGCTTGAAGGTTTCATTTTGAACTAGCAGGAGGTGATGCTGGATGAAAGCAGGGGTAATCCTCTCAGCATGCAATTCAGAAGCATTTCTAAACAGGTCTCAAAAGATGAAATCAGCTGAAGAAACAGATCATCTAGAGGTTGATCCTGTGCTATTTGGTGTTTAAAAGACTGACTGCCTCTCCCACTTGATCTGTGAGGCAGGTGTGGTGTGCGGTGCTCAGCGTATGTCTGGCATGGCACTGTTGCTCCGTTGCACACAATAAGGGCTGTGAAGGCAGCCATGCCCACCCCAACACCCTTGCTTACCAGGCTAATGTTCTGCTTTTGTGGTAGAAGGTATATATGGTGCTTTACATGGTAACCTCATAAGGGGAAAAATAGCCAGTCCTTTTTGTTTAATAGCCACCTGGTTATACAGTCCCATCAGCCCCATTTGCTGATGGGCATCATGAGGAATTGGGGGGGGTTCTGGTGCCCTGCTTCCTCCAGCACAGCCCAGAAGCCCGGTTCTCCACCACGTTGCTTCTGTGTAGAGGCTACAGCTACCCAAAAGTCTTGGTCTCTAAGGAGGTACTCCAAAAATTACACTGCTTACTGATCGTGGGTACTAAGGCACTTCTTCCCTTAACAGTTACAGTTACTGTAGGAAGAGGGAACATGTACAGGAGCTTTGGAGACACCGTGCTTGGCTATTTAAGTCTGCATGTTCTAGGCGATAGACGGTAACAAAACATGAGCAGGATCAACAGGAGGAAGTACTGGCTTTCTCGAACAGTGATGGCCATTCTAATCATTACCCTATTTTTCCATGTTTGACTACTTATCTCAGGTAAAACGAGCATAAAAATGAAACCATTCAAAAAGGGGCAGCAAGAACAGCCACACCATTATGCTGGGGTTTCGGTCTCCTGGACGAAACAGCTGAGGTCCTTTCAAGCAGCACTGCACTCCCCTATCTCCAGCTGACACAAGTACTGTCCAGCTCCTACCTCTTCACACTCCACATGGACTGTATTTCACAAGTCCCTACAACCATTCTTCTCCTACATCAGTTCTTACTGGGAGGTTCAGTGACGTGGACCAAGCCTGCTTCACCAAATTTTGAACTCAGATGCTTCATTTATAAGGGTTCACAGAACAGGATGCTAAACCACAGATGAGAAAATAAAACACAATACCAGGATAGGTAAGTGCTGCTTACCTGAACAGAAAGTTGCTTTAACTCCTAGAAAGCAGGATGGGGCCAGGGAGGCAGTTGTCATGAAGCTTTCCAGAAGTTCAGGATGCCCTTCATACCCTCTCTGTGGCACCCTCTCCAGGAACAGCTGATTAAAAGATGCAGTGGGCACTTTTAAATGGGGTCACTTACCGTTGTCATCACATCCTGGAGTTAGAGTAGGCAAAAGGTAAATTTTATTTGGCTTTTGAAAAAAGGTACACACTAGGCTGCTGAAACAGCAAGCAATCAGTACATGAGTAATTATGCCCCCTCTCCCATTCTTGCGCTCTGTCTTGTAAGATATTTAAGCATTCATTTCCACAATTATTGACTCTGCTAATGTAATTTATTTCAGAATTAACAAAATAATGATTTCCCAGGATCTCCATCAGTCAATCAAGACTCTCGCTATCTTGACAAACTACCACCGCTGCAGCTTTGCGTGACAAGAGCAGATGGAAGAGAGAGCCCATCTTTTAGATTTCCTCAATTTCAAGACCAGTTGGGCACAAAGCAGGCCAGCACTGTCTCGTGAGAATGAAGCGGAAGGTAAGCTGTGTGTTAACAACACACACAGGGATGGTCAGGTTCCCAGAGAACAGCAATGACGCTTGCTCTTCGATGAGAAAACTAGGGAGATTCTTTATCAACTACTGCAGTGAAGCCCTTAATTAAAAAAAAAAAAAAAAAAAAAAATTTATATATAACTAGTTCTGACTCAAGGAGTCCTCAAAATCTAAATGCTTTCTGGCTTAATTAAGGGGATTGGAAAACAGTGTTTAGTATATTTCTATGCGTTTTTAAAACTATCTAGTAATAATCTAAATCAGCAAAATGACCGCTACAAATGGCATCAATTCAGTCATCTTTAGGGTACCACAGTACATAGAAATAACATGAAAGACTTGCAGCATAAATTGGTGTAACTTCTTTTATTTCAGTGTCCCCCGAAGGTGCATGTCCCACCTTTCTGAAAGATATTCTACATCAAAGTAAAGTCATAAAGCTGGTATGTACATTCATTTAAGGTTATCGCATACACTAATTCAGCATTTAATTTGTTGTTCATATTCTCTTGCAATTTATTCTGCCATTTAAAAAAAGCACTGTATATTCTTTCACATCTTTAAGTGATGTTTTTGTTAAAATTTGAAACCTGACCATTGGTTAAACCAGAGTCAAAAGAATAGTCTTTATCTGAACAGTTATGTGTGTTAAAACAAACATGAAAGTGTCAGCCAGCAAGTGGCCTTACTTTATATGGATATATTCCTTCTAAACAAAAAAGTTCAATGTTGTCAAACTGATATACAAGCAATAAAGAAGCATCATTACTCATCCAAATTCAATGCAACTGCTTACAAAGGGGAATCAGAAAACACTCAGTATCAGCACACCACAGATAAAAAACACTGTGGTCAAACAACAACAACAAAAAAGCCAGACAGGATTTATAAGTGACTAGGCAGAAAATATTCCTCAAACTGGAATTTACCACAACATGGATACATATGTATAAAAGCTTTTGCTTCCAGCCCTGGCCTTGGACAATCAAGAAGCCAACATGCAGCATCTGTTCTTAACGTAAGCTTACAAATACTGCAGGCAGACTATGATCTTATACATCTTCCAAGGCAACCTGTTGTCTTCTGAAAAAGACAAAAGTATTTTGTATGAATTTACCAATAGATTTGATGCTGTTAACAATCCATCTGGTTTCTAAAACTGAACACTCTTCTTCAGTTTATTGTAGTTTACATGAATAACAAAATAACTTTGAACAATATCTATGTGCCATCAAGCATGGACAAGTAGACCATGTTATTTATTTGCTGTGTTATTGCCATTATGATACAAACACTCTGTATGCAGCTCTAGGCATCAGGGTTAGAACATCATGTCATCTAGTCCATCCTCCATAAACTTCTTGTAAATTGCCATAAACTTTGCTACAAATGCTTCAAGATGATAAATGGCTTTGCTGCCCAGTTGCAAGCGGTGTTCGTAGAAGGCTGCCATTTGTGCAACTTCTCCTTTCAGTTGTCCATCACAGTTATTCAAAAGCTCTGTCAGAAGACCCTAAAAGCAAGACAGCATTCAAAAAATTACACTCTCTGTTAAAGAGGATAACCTCAATTTTCTGGAAATAGCTAAGCAAATGACCATCAGCTCAGTCAGGAATCTAACAAAGAAGACGTTCAAGAATCATTACACCACCTCTCTGACAGAACTAGATTGATGGAACTGTGTCTCTTCAGAATATTCTTCCGGAATAAATAACTCATTTCAAAACAGAAGTTAACTGGTATATTCTTAGACAAGAAAAATCACATAAGGGAACTACTCACGCCTTAATGATGAAAATAAACTAACTTCATCTCCAAATGCTATAAACTACTTGCATGCAGGCACACCACTAAAAGGAGAATTTTACGAAGCCACAGGTTTGTTAAAATCACTTATTTCCTATCTTGACATCACTGATCAAAAAAGTGTAGAAAGTTCTTATTAACAACAAAGAAATGTCTTAAAGGTTACATATACACATTTGTGTATGTATGTATAGACACACAAGATACTTTACAATACTTCGCTCATGACAAAAAAACACAAACAAAAATGCACTATTTTTGGTCTGAGACAAAAAAAATAAATGACTGCAAGCCCATCTCTATTAAAACCTGGGATTAAGTGAGAAGCATCCCTAGTATATTTCAAGTTTATGAGGTAGGCAGAGAACACCTTTGGCTTCAGGACAAGAGCCCTCAAACAGGGTAATACAGGATCTAATAACCCACCATAAGCAAGAAAAGCTAGAGGTAAGTGACTTCTGCTTTGTGACAGTTGCAGTAGTGAATGTGACAAAAAAAATGTTGTCTATGGCAATATCCCTCCAGGGTAAATTGCAAACATTAGCTTAACCTGTGTCTCGGTCTGGGTTTTCTTTTTGTTTCTTTATTTTTTCCCCTCTCCTTCCAGCATATTTTCACCCAGCTTAAAGTAAAAACATGTGTCCCATTCTCTTTTTTTAAAAAAAAAATATATATATTTATTTTTTAATACAACAAGCTTTCTGAAGAAGCCTGCTGCTCTACTTTCCTTCATGAACCTCTCCAACAGGACATAGCAAATACTGAACATATAACAGAACTTTCACGAAAGAGAACAAACTGAATCAAAACTAGCCCATAAAAATACACCTATGCTTCAGTACAGAAAATGACAAATGACCTAGTAAATCTTCAGGGGGACAAAGAATGTCCTCCTTCGGTTTTACTCAGCTATAATGTAGCTGTCAATAATCACAAAGTAAAGTTCAGTAAACCCATTCAACAGAGGTCTGAACAAGGAATGCTGTGATAAAAATACACTAGTTACAGAACAGAAACTTCCTGCCCTCAAGATCTACACTGCTCATAACCATGTCCCAAAATACATTTAGGCACGAACATATCAGTCCAGTAGATACACTCAGGATCCTGTGAACTGAATGCCACAGAACAATGTTTGCAGGAACAAGGTCTTTAGCTACTGATTTGGAGTGATGACCTGGAATGTTCTGGTTACTTTAATAGGAAGAAACACAGAAAATAAAAGCATCTTGAAGTCACTCACATCTATTTGGAAAGAACACAACTTTCCTTCTATATTTGGATATTTTTGATATTTTTTTTTTCCATTTAAAAAACAGATTTTCAGTGTTTATCTCTCTACTACATTAAGAGCTAGATAGCTGAAGTACCTTCATTATAATCTCAGGAGGAATACAGTGTGTTAGGAGTTCATAAAGCCGTCCCCGAACCTCTAAAAGCCTGTTGGAAAGACAAGAAAATATCAAAATGTATATCCACAAAGCATACAATTTTTTACTATTTTTACTGTAGTCATTTTGTCAAGTGTGGGCAAGAGGATCAGGTGGTAGAAAATGACCCAATTATCAATTCTCAATTTCTGATACTGAGAGGCTACAGACATTTGAATTCTATACGAGATTTTCAATGACATCAAGTAATACATGGAGCAGCCTAAAAGAAGCAGGCTGCATGTATGAGACACAAAGTGGAATAATAAAGAGGGTATTTCCCACTGTGCTTGAAAAATAAAGTGCTGATTTCTCACTTCATCCTAAGCTCTTTCACAAAGTCACATTATGCTAGAGGTGGTGAAACAAAAGCTTTAAGTATGACAGTAAAAAGGACAGCCTAGTACTCAACTAAGCTTACATTCACTTTTGATAACAAATCTGCAACACATTGTACAGAAAGGGCAGGGAAATTGATAGTTCACCATTAAGAGTGAAGACCAAAAACCACCTACAGATTTAACCAAAAAATTGAACATAAAAGATGTGAGTTGAAAGAGACCTAGGAAGGCCACAAACATTCAAGACACTCCATTATTCCTGAAACACATATGTCCAATTAAAAGTTTACTGCATCTTAACCTCATTATTTCTTGATCCCAACATGAACATCATGAAAAATGTTACTGCTTTCTTCTCCTCAAGTCTTTCCACATCTCCCCATTCTAAGTCTCACTGCTTCCATACGTGCCATGTTCTCTAGATGTCTCTGATCATTTCTGACCATCTCCTCCAGGCTGGAGAATTTGCCTGAAAACTTTTCAACGCAGTGCTTAGAAATGGATAGACCATTTCAAAACAAGCCTCACTACTGCTATGTAAACAGCAGAGACTTACCCAAGTGTCACACAGGCTATATTTCTAATCTTGTAATCCACTAAGCTACAAACTCCAGTAAAACATCAGAAAATTACAGATAACTGAAGATGGCATGTTTTTAACTATGGCATTTCTTACATTCAAGAAAAAAAATACATACATAATTTATAAATGTAAGGATGTTTATTCATCTACCTTTGTGGTGTCTGTTGACTGACAATAGCATTTGCAGTTTCTCTCAAGTAAACTTCCCAGTCCATTTCAGGAATGTCTTGATCAGCAGTGAAAGGATACCTACATAACAATGATAATAAAGCAAACTGTCACCTACTCGAACGATCCAGAAGTTAATTTCTATGTCTAAAGGCATAGTTTACATTAATATTTAGCAGTCACTTACTGTTGTACTCTGCAAGACTCGCACATAAGCAGTGCTTTCCGAAGGTTCCTGCCAGACTTCTCTGCAAGCCTTTGAGCCAGTTCCTGAGGAAGAGTCAGGCCTTCCTTCTTACACACACTGGACAATACATTACAGATCTAGATGGGAAACAGCACAGAGTGCAACATTCAGCAAACAGTTTAGCACCGGCAGGTTCTCCTACTTGAAAAAATTCTGAATCAGAGATGGACCACTCTTTCAAGTGATATGCTTGACAAGTCACCCACCGCTAGGAAAAAGTAGGTCACTTGGTAAAAATAAAATATATCAGAAGCCTACAACATGAACTCATCTGGCACGAAGTTTTAAAGGATTTATTTCTACTTCTGTCTCAACGTACATCTTCAATGCTGGGAGCAGGCACTCGAATGGCCAGGCATCTGCTCTGAATAGGTGCTATAATTTTTGAGATGGAATTGCAGCACAGGATCAGCCTGCAGGTTGCCATGTACTTCTCCATTGTTCTTCTCAAAGCATGCTGGGCATCTTTAGTCAGTTTGTCGACTTCTGTTAACAACACCACTGAAAAAGAGTAAAAAGCGTACTTTTATTTTTTTATATCAGATCGCCTTAATAAAATGAGTACTTTGACATATAGGTGATAATATTAAAATGAATTATGCAAGCAGCACAGTTCCACAGGCAGGAAAATAAGGCAAGATTAAGACAACAAGCATGCCTTATGTAGTTTGCCACTCCCTCATACTCTATACTTATCTACTGGAATGTCCATTTCTTTAGAATAGGGCCTGCAACACTTCAGTGCCAAGTAATTCGGGTAGATTTAGAAGCTTTCAACCTGATAATAAGTGCAATAACTTCTTACAGGAATCCTAAGTAAGAAATGCAAAAAGAATTTATGACAATAGGTCATATCAAAAAAAAAAAACAGACATTTCTTGAAGACTCCCCTCAATATATTTTTATTAAGAAGCTAACATCTTATCTTAGCAAAGGAGTGGCAGAAAGCTGCCTTGTTACTGCAGATGCACAGCCTTTCCATGGTATTACAAAGAAAAATAATATATATATAATAATATATATATAATAATATATATATATTTCAATAATGCTTTGGAACAATCAGGAGATACTCAATATGTATTAACAACTAACTTTTGTAGCTACTTTCTGCAGATTCCTCCACAGGCAACTCATAGATGGCTCAATTCAAGTACTCTGAATGGACCAGAGAACAGTCTGGAGGAACTAGTCCGTCTGTTACTTTTCTCCCACATTAGTGTATGGTATGACCACATCTGTAAGGATATATATTTAGTAGCTAGTAGAGCCCATCAGCTTGAGTGAAATACTGTATTTCCTGAGAACAGTAAGGAAAGTGAGACAAAATACTAAATCCAATACCACTGTCAAATAATTTCTTCTCTACTCAAGATCTTTTCTCTCCTTCAATCTCTTGTTATACAGTTCTGATTTTGCTTTCAATGTAGTCATGGACAGGAAAAATAAATCAGTTGTAGTAACATGGGTCTTGACAAAATAAATGAAAGCCATCTTTTTTGTTTGTTTGTTTAAACCCAGAGTCCTACCATGCATTATGGATAAAACGCTTCTCTTCTGCCCAAGATACCTCATCCTCCAAACACCCTATAGATAAGCATCTAATACCTACTTACACAACACCATTTGGCATAAGGTTACCCTGCCCCTCAATTTAATACTAAGGCTTAGTAGATCACTACTTAGTAGTAACAACTGTAGAAGACAAGAAGTTGTGCATTGCAGTGGTAGACTTGGACAAAAACAGCAGGAATCCCAGTTCTGTATGCCCAGCCACTGTCATTCCACTACACCCAGTCTTCCTAAAGAGCCAACATGAGACAAACTCACATTAAGTATTCCACAGAAAAAGAAAAATAGTAAGCTGACTAATTTGGGAAAGGTTTATATGTGCCCACATATAAGACATACAGGCACAAAACAGACACCTGAAAAAAAAAAAAGTTTAAAAAGTACTTTGACTGGTTTTGCACTGTTTTTACTCACCTTTAAAGTCACGTTGAGTACTTGTCTCAAGCTGTTGGGATTGTGCTACCGTCTTCAAGAGTTCCTGAATTACTACACGGTCATTATTACCAGCATCACTGCACCAAGAGATTGAATAGAACTTGTTTTAAAACAACAGCTTTACACTGCACATAAAACACATCCTCCTAAGCAGCCCTTTGGTTAACTGACCAGGCAAGAATGACAAAAGAATTCAGAAGTTACTGAGGTTAGAATTAACCTCAACACACGTTTGGTTGGAAGTTACCTTCCCAAGTAAATAAAAAAACTCGAACTTTTGAAGGCATAGCTGGATTAGTCACACTGTATTTGGAAGTAGCAAAATGGTTGTCAAATGTTTTTTTATCAACTTATTAAAACAGAACTCATTTTTCTGGCATGAGAAATCAAATCTTTTGTCACCTGCAACTTGGACACAGACGCTTACTGTGAACATTTTTGCCCACCATCATGGAGAGAAAAAGTGAGTCTAACCACACAGCAGGATGCTCAAAGGACTGATGTAAACACATTTTATTTTTCCCTTAGAACTAGATGTCATGCTATGAACAACCCATATGCTTAATGTAAATTTGAATGGCAGACTCAGTGAAGTTATAAAAAGTTACTAATAAAAGATTAATACTGAGATACCATTAGAGCACAGCTGGAAGGCTTTTTTTTCTTAGAAGGCAGGAAAACAAGAGGAAATACATGCTGATCTCCTTCCTGACTCTTCTCTGTACTATCCCCTCACTGGCAACTGTTCAACTTTCTTAGCCCCTAAGTTAGTAGTTCAGCTGGCTTGGCTCAGATTTGACAGCCACTGGGGTGACTGACTTGTCAGCTGTATTACTGAAGCAGCAGAGAAAATAAGAGGAAAAAAAATACAATCCTTCGCCTCTTCAGACTGTTGTCTTCATAGAGGAAGCAGCTCTGCAACATTTCACTGGCAAGCAAATGAAAGAGACATTCGTCTGTCCTGCCTGAGTCACCACTCAACCCAACCCTCCCCTTCTTTGCCAAGGAGAAGGCAGCAGAATGGACTGAAGCATCACATTGAGTTAATGTTCACAGTCTGCCGAACAGGCTATGCTGACTTTGACTGAAGCGCCTACTCAGTCCAAGCGACCTGTCCTTCAGCAAGGGAGCAGACCTATGATTAAAAAAAAAAAAAAAAAATCTAGCTCCACTCAGTTACATCAACTTTTGGAAGTGGAAAACGGTTTCCTAATATTTAAAATAAAGTATTTTTTGCAGTAACAGAGAATCCAGGGTCATAATTTCATGGTGATAGATACTATGCAACCACAGCAAACATTCCAGGAAAACAATGAACAAAGGCAGAATTACCACACAAATGTACTGTTTAACCCTTCCTTATTCTTTCAGTACTCACTTACTTGGGGTACCCCATTTTAGAATATCTACTTGAGCTATTAAAGTGACCAGGAGACACTGTTTTGGAATTCAGATGACAGAGCCATTCTTTTTCCTCCAAAAGGAGGCAATCTAATGAAGTTCCATAATAAATTCAATGCCTGTAGTCCTACCCCTTCCCAGGAGTTAATTTCCTTTCCCTGATAGCTATTTATCACATTCAATGTTACTAAAGATGAACTACATAATTTCACAATACTATTATTCAACTAAAATTCACAGACCATAGTGATAAAACATGAACCAGCACATGCAGTTTCACTGTCTGGTCAGACATAAACATGGCAATTATTCCAACTTAAAGCTTGTGAACCCACATATCAGTAATACAACAAAATCCCATACTTGTAGGATTTTTATATTTAAAGTAAAACACCTCTTCTTAAAAAAAATGCTTCAAACTGAAGAACTCTAGAGAGTAACAGTATTAGTAGTATTAGGTTGTCAGAGCAGAAGACTGAATGTCAGACCTTTTATGTCACCAAAATGATATATTCAATGTCTATTACTGTTAATTCTTAACTATACAGTTGATTAGCAAAAATCTCAGCTTTGTTTGTTTGAGGACACATCAAAATACCAGCAGAAATTTGCTGATCAATATGCAGAGACTAAAAGCAAAACAAGCTTTTAAAATCCACGCTGTATGATAGAAACACTGAGCAACATGAGAAGAGATTTAGTGATAAGCACAAAGCTACAAGTTACTTTACTTCAAGATACTCACTGTCTTATAATTTCAACTCAGGCAACAAAGCCATCATAACCAAAGCCTACCACTGCGCAAAGACATTTACTGTCTTATGATTTAAAGTAACATTAAAGGGCTTCTGGTAAATATGAGTATTTACTTTGGGTTATTGAACTACCATCAGCAATTTCACAACTGTCACAGGAGACATACAACACGCCCTTACAGCTTCTGCCATTTAAATCAACATCTGACTTCCCTCGTAACAGGACTCCCAGGATTTAGTGTGTGCTTTCAGTTGTTGTTGCTTTGTTTTTAAAACTCTGTGTTTTACACAAGGTAAACCTTGCTTGCTTTCAAGTTACTTTAGTTTTGTATTTGTAAGAGAAGTAATAATTTGGGGTTGTTGGTTCCGACAGAAGTTCTCATTTGCAACCCAAATGGCTAAACTCATGAATCCAGAATTGTTCCTCGGTACCCAGTCCTCTACATCTGCATGCTGATCCAGCCGGTTAAGCAGAACATCACTGTTTTAATTATACAGCAATCCAAATGTTTGTTCATTTAGAGCTATTCAATTAAAAATCCTCTCCCTGCCCTCATGTGCCGCCCAAACCTACAAGACAATATCTAATTTGCTCAGGCAATAAATTGGGCAATCAGGCTCTTATATAGCTCAAAACCACTTACAATATGGCTAGTGGCTTATATTTAAAGTTTGTTGTTTTTTTTTTTTTTTAAGCTGTATACTTACCTTGGGTTAACTTCAAGGTGATAATTGCTTGCAATCGTGCTAATTTCAATTTTCTTTTTGGAAGGTGCCTATGTAGAAAGAAACCATATTAAACTTCAGAAAGAGTTTTAAAATCAGAAGGAGATATTGATCTTACACATTGTAACTAGCTAGGTCATAGGAAAACCATAAGTCCCACAGATCAAATAGCCTTATGCATCTCCTATCCACCACAACCCACCCTCAACGGAGAAAAGGAATACTGATACATCAACTAGCCTATAAAATAGGAACCATGGCAGGTGAGTTGGAATTAGCCGGTCTTTAAAGACTCTTCCAACCCAAGCCATTCTATGATTCAAATACTAATGGCAATTATAGCAACACACAGCACCTATTAATGCATACTCCATTTACTGAGTTTTGTATCAAGAAATCTCATTACTGGAATCAGCCATTCAAAATAAATGGTATTTTGTCCACATAGAGAAACGCTTTGGAGGAAAGAGCTCTGCACAAGTCAGAAAAGGCTGCATAAACACAGCAGTATTTATATAACCCATGAACTTGGGTCTGAACAGTTCATACACCCTATATTTATACCATCCAGTCTAAATATTACATTCATTCCACTACTGAGAATTAAAAAATGATCATTAAATGACCTACTTATGAAGTTTAATAATTCCTTGATTATTAAGCCTTCCATAACAATGATTTTGATTAAGTAACTTTTAAATAATAACTAATTAAAAGTACCTAAAACCAGGGCAAGTAGAGTTTAAGCTGATTTTTTCCTAACGATGAAGTTGTTACTATTGGGATGAAAACACAAGTTTCAATTTTCAAGTATAACTGCATATATAAGAAAAGCTGTGTTAATGATTAAAAAAAATACTTTTACAGACAAATGAAAACTTTATATCTTTAACTGAGAACTAGTCTACTATATGTGATGCTGTTTTACTTGTACTAGTTTGGACAAAAAAAAAAAAAAAAACCTAACCACTCACAAACACCTAAAGGAACAAGAATACTTGGCAAAAGTATTTGTTCAGGTAACCAAACTAATTTCGCAAATTGCATAAATAAGCTAAAAGATACTGAGTGCACAACACAGACACACGATTTTAAGTTCAAGTAAAGGCCTTATAAGAGAAAGATGTCTGTATACAAGTACCCACAGTGCTTCACAGGGGAACTCTTTTTTTTTACCGTTATACTCTGATGCTCAATCCTCAGTTTTTCCACGCCTGGACCATATAACTCCCGTAACAGACACATGATTCTCGTCTTCTTTCCAGCTCCTGAGGGTCCATACACCAAGAGATGGGGGAAGTCACCACACTGAACCTGAAGCAAGAAGACTCGTTAGCTCCACCAGCATTTTCTTTGTGTTCAGAGGGATTATTTATATAACCATCCTCACTGAGGTTTACACGAAATGGCCTTTCCAGGTACTGCTCAGTCCCAATGTAGCAGTTAAATTATGAACTGATGAAGCGAACTCCTTTCGTTCAGTATCATTTCCTTTGGAACCCATTTGCCCCTCAAAACAATACATAATCCCATTTCACTGGAAACACCCCCAAAAAATAAGCATTTGCTTCCAGGGTGACAACCTAGGGCTGAAACACATCAGTATATACATATACACACAATCACTTCTGGTGTGCGTGTACGCGTGTATACATTCCTCCTTATACACTGTACGCCCTAAAACCTTTATATATGACCGTATTAATTAGGTGTTTGATCGCTGCCTGAGCTCACCGGCGGGCCGGGTCTCGAACCCGTGGCCCACGGTCCGCGTACTCCCCGCCCGCCCGGCCGCCGCCCCCCGGCGTCCCCTCACCAGGCAGCGGAGCTGCGCGGCCTGCTGCCGGTGGAAGTCCAGGCGGCTGAGGCTGCCGGGCCGGTACTTGTCCACCCACAGGCTCATGGCGACCGAAAAGACCCGCGCAGACCCGGCTCCCAACCGCCCTCTACGGCGGCTGCCCGGGAACAAAAGGCAGCGGATGCGAACTCGGCGAGGAGGAAGAGCGCTGCTGCCCCTCCTCCCTCCCCTCCCCCCATTTTGGGGGCTCTTTCACCCCCGTGAATGATAATTTTGGCCATCGTGCCCTGCTGGGTTTTGTGTGTGAAGACACAAAGGCTGTACTCCTGCTGGCTGCAACTGTAGTCACTAGTCATACAGAATCATCGAGTGGGGCTGGAAGGGACCGTAAATATGACCCAACTCCAAGGGACCCGCTCAGGGCAGCGCGCCCCTCGCTGCCTGTGGCAGCCTGGTTTTGTTCACAAATCGTACACAAACACTTGGCTTGGGGGGTGCTGGCCCCCCGCAGGAGGCCTGGCACAAAGCATGTCTGAGGGGAGAGCTGCGATCTGCAGCCAGCAGCAGGAGGCGAGGCAGGAAGCAGCAAGGAGCAAGCAGAAAGCAGCCCAAAAAGCTTTCTCGGCATGCCCTCCCTGCCCCTGACCCAGAGCAGGCAGAAAAGGGCCCCAAAGTCTTCCTTAGCCTGCCCTCCCTGCCCCGATCCATCAGCATACATCTGGCCTCTTGACCTCTGCAGATGGCGAGCAAAAAGAGGCCGGTGTCCTGCGTCGGGGGAACACACGCTCCTCCGCGGCCTTGTCGCGCTCTGTGCCGTCCCAGGCTTGCAGACTCATCACGGATCAGTGGGTTGCCCATAATCGATGTGCCACACTGCGAATTCACAAGCTAAGCGTGTGGCTTTATTAACAGGATGCCCGTGTACAAGAAGAGGTCTTACTTTGACTCTTTATGTGGTAGTCCCGATAAGTGATCCTGCACAAATGATTTGAAAATAGAAAAACTGCTTAAAGTCATAAAGCATCGCTATACACATGCATAGGCTAAAATCTGTCAGCCTAATTTTTGGACTTAAATAACTTTTGAAAAAAGAAAAAAAAATAATAATTTAAGAGTTCATGCGGCTTCCTGTTTTATCAGCGCAATGTTTACACTTATTCACAGTCCGAAAGCCATAATGCAGGTAATAGCTTCGGTATCCTGAGTATTCAAGTTACTCCTAAGGGTCACATAAACCTAGTGGGAGCAAAATAAGAGCACATCAACCAGTAAAGCTAGGTGTTTCTGAAACATTGTGTATTCTCGTAGACGCTCATGAATCAGTTTTATTTGCAGATTGCCTTGAATTTAAAAATAAAAAATAAAAAAAAAATCACTTTATACTGCTTTGTCAGCACCACCCTTACACATGACTGAGCTTGTGAAAGCTGCAGCTGCATTATCTGGCCTGTGTGTACATTTGAGTCCCTTTCTTCTGCCCAGCACCACAGAGTGACCAGTTCCTTTGCCCTTTTCTAAATTTTCATTTTGTGGGTCTACAGTGTTTCTCATGTGGCTGTCCTCTCCTCTCTCTTTTTCAGGAGTGCTTAATTTCCCTTGCTGTTCTCTTTGGTTAGTTATATTTATGACTAGCCTTTACAAGCTTTTTCAGATCCTTTGTTCATTTACCTCAATTTTTAATAATTTCTGAGTGATGTGTTACTCTTGTGTCTATCAGTGTCATGCTAGATTTAATTACAATTTCTGTGATAACTCCTTATAACCTACTGTTTTTCCAGCCCCCAGAGATACTGTATTTACAGATGCATGTCACCAACTAGCAAGTGCTTTGACAGATTCTCCAGGGTTTTGAAAGTACCAGTGAAACAAAATCCTTTTTGGATGAGGTTATACTTAAACAGGTAGGACTCAGTCCAGCAGGCTTTTAGATACTTTCAGCTCCCGGTGAGTTCACAAGGTGAGGACACCTAGCAGCTTTGAAAGGCCCTAAACTCTTTTTATTATTAGGTCATTAGATTTCCTTATGATTTCTTATTTTCCCAAGCAGAAAATGTTGGTAATTGTGCCCTACCTCAGCAATGCATTTAAGTATGGGCTTACATTCATGCTCTCAGTTAAGCTGTTCCCTGGCTTAAAAAGTAATTAAACAGATGAATAAGATTATTTTCTTAAATAAATATCTTACAATTTTAAAATCTGGGCCTGCATGAAGCATTGCAGTTGTGGTGCTTTTTATCTGATTACAATGCTCTAGAATGTTTTGATTTTCTACTTCATTAACTTCTTACCTTCACCGTAGATCTAAACAAAAAGAAGTAAAATGGAATGTTTTGGCCAAGTGCATTGCAAATAAATTAACATGAATAATACAGGAGATTGAGGCAATTTCAGTTGCAGCCACAATTCGCTCAAATGTTAAAATACATCTTCACTCATTTTGTTCAGTCCAGCAGAAAGTTCAAAAGGTAAAACGACTTCTCTGCATGAATAAACTAGAAAATTTATCTGAAAATAGAGATTTTAATTACAAATGGCATTCTGAGCCCCTTACTCCTGTTACACATTATTAAAAAGTGACATGATGTCAGGCACTATAAAAGAAGCTCCCTTCTGTACCCAAATTGAAGTAAAATTATAAGACCTGGATCCAGTGTTTAAATATATATATGTAATTTTTAATCAATTTTAAACTGACTATTAACACAGTGTTAGAAAAACTTAGAGCATTGTTACGCTGACCTCCTCAGTCATTACAGCGTGATTGCTGATAACAATCCAAGCAGCTATTAACAAGTCCAAGTACCATTTTGCTGTACAACAACTTATGTTTTTCAGACAAGACTCTCTGGCATCCTTTGATCCTTCAGGCTGCTTAGCTGAGCGAGATAAATTTTCTTTTCAGTTTCAAATATTTTAGTAGATTATTGCCACTCTGTTAGCTGTCACTCTAGGTTATATCACCCTGTCCCCATCAGAGTGCCTGTATTGCTGCAAGTAAATTTTAGCATATCAAGAAAGAGTGGATCACTAATTACAATGAAAAAAAAAAAAAAAAAGACTGCAATAAAGTGTAAAGTGACATCTGTTCTATTGGTGAGATGCTGATGTCATGCAGATTGAATGTGACAGTGGAAAGAAAAGCACTAATGATAATAGCCAAAAAATATCTAAAATAACAACAAATATTCCATATAGATTGGCAGCACTGAAGAAGCTGCTTATCTGTAAGAGATATAAAACCAAGAAATCTTAGTTCTTCATCAGTCTTAATGGGTTATCTTACAATCCTGAATTTACTCTGGAAGAGTAAAGTAACAAAAACAACACAGAAGCTCCCCATGCAAAGATGAGACAAACTAAAAAGATACAAGAAGATACCATTTTCACAGCCAGTGGAGAAGCATTGTGGAAAAGGCTACAGAGATGACATTTAATTGGAGGATACATCTTGTCCATCAGTCATTACTGCCGAGACTTTTGCACATCTGTCCACCTGGAAAAGATTAAGCGAAGCCTGTTGCTAAAGAAGTGGAAGGATGAAAAGAAATAGGTGAATAGGTGTATTAAATAATAATGAATACATAAATAAATAAATAAATAAAAAGCAAAAGCTTTGCAGTTTCATGCACTCAAGACACGGCAGTACCATAAAATGTTCTGATTTAATCAGTCCATCTCTGTGTTCCAACTCGTATTGCTGAGGGCCAGACCCTGCTCAGCTTCCTCAGTCTCTGATGTGCCTGAAGAATTAAAAGAAAAGGAGATGAGATATGTTTTGCTTTTCTTGTCCTCTGTGGCCTCAATTAAATGTAGCTGTGCAAACCTGAGACTCCATTAGGAGCTGTCAAACTACAGCAAATTATACCAGCACAGTTAATCATGGTAGAAAAACGTACGGTGACATCTGAAATTTTTTAAATGTTCTGAACATAAATTCAAACATACATTTGGGGACATGCAGAGTTACAGATCCATTCTTCAGATGAACTACAGCTATGTTGAATACATGGTCATTTTCTACTGACGGTTTTGATTAAAATAAATAAATAAATAAATATGCTATTTTCATTTGTAGTTTAGGTCTATTCCCCCGAGACTTGACAGGTCACTGACCAAAAGATGTAGCCTTGTTCTTCAGTTCCCATCAGCGTGCATTTTGCAATACAAGAACAAAGGAAGCAAAGGCAGCAAGGGAAACTCTGTCCATTTAAGACTGTAGATACAGATTTACAGGTTTTCTTATTCTAAATAAGACACACAAGCTCTGTATGGAAACTAATCACAAAGCTCTTTAAAGAATAACATACTGTCAGATATTTAAACATAGGAACAAATAATGATGCCTGACCTTAATTAGGAAGTAATTTTCTGAAGATGTTGACATTTGACATTTTTTTATCTTCCTTGGCAAGGATGTGTTTGGTTGACATAGACTATGGATTATTTTGGGATGTGGAAGTATTTGTTTCCATTCTCATTAGTACTTGAACTTTTTTTTTTATTGACTTCAGTTTCATTTTGATGAAAAATTCACCAAAAAAATGCGTTTTGGCAAAAAGTCAGATGAATCTAAAGGAAAGAAGTTATATTAAAAAAAAAAAAAAAATCCTAATTTTGTTTTATGTGTAGTATTTTAACTAATGTAGCTCACATAGCAGGTGTTTTCCAGATTTCTAACACCTGATAACTTTTTTTTTTTTAACTTTCCTCCAGATGATAAGAAGCCCAGACCCTCTGAATCCACAGAATATTAATAAATGAAATCCAGACACCTCCAAACACATATTAGGGTATTTTTAGTGATAGTAATAACTGTGGAACACCAAAATGAGACTCCTGTTGCATTTCCATGGAGAAAGTTGCTATAACCTGCCATGTTCCAAACCTGTATCTATGCTGAGCAATTGGTAGAACATGTTGGTTGTCCCTAGTTGTGGTTTTCATACATTTACTGAAACCCAAAGGTCTTACAGAACAGGCTATGTTTTATAACCAACTAATATTTCAGAGCTTGACTACAGTAATTTCATCTCCTATAAAATGTTACTGTTCCTAGTAGCTGTCCAATTATCTTTGTAGGATCTCATTTATTTATTTATTTATTTATTTTCTGGGGCCACAGCAGTCTGTCTCATGTCTCCTAATTTGTCTTTTCCCCTGTAGAGTAATTACATTTTTGTTGGATTGATAGACATACAGCAGATTTTGATTTTCCTGATTTTCTCCTGGGACTCTTGACTTTCAGAAGAGCTTTAATCTCTGAGTTCAGTGTCAGTTTCAGTAAAGTTTGCTGATCCCTCAGGTTTTGATGTTGTACTCAGTGTACTAGCTAATCTGAGGCTGGCCTTGTTTATATGTAACAAGGGGGAATTTGCTTACTGAGGTGGGAACAGGTCTCTGTAATACAAATGAAAAGTAGCAAGAGTATATGACCAACAACAATTTATACTCATACTCTCCTGAAAAGCTGGAATAGACTTGTCCTAAAGCTTTTCATAATCTGAAAAGTTAAAAAGCAGCATATTCTCATAATCTCAATGAAAACGTTTTTCACTTATGTATATAATAAGAAAACATGCTACATCATGCTACACTTTGTTTGTTTGTTTTGTTTTGTTGTATATTAAAATGTCCAATATACAATGACAAGAGAGATCTGAAATCGCAATGTAGTTTGGAAAATGTTTACCACAGACATACTGCCTTTAGTAATAGCAGATTTACACATGTAATGCTACCATGTAACTGTGGACTTGGAAAATTACCACAGAGCAATATATATAGTATGAGCAGCTATTAGTATTGATGTGTCTAGCTGTATTGCTATTGATGTGAGTTGGAATAAACCACAGTCCCAGAGCTCTTCATGATGAAAAGCTATACTGGCTGAGATTAGATGACTGAGTTCCTGTTCTCTGATATTACAACTCTATAGTGACAGAACTGCTGATTTTTGTAGTGTCTGACAAAAAGAAAGCTGTCATATGCTCTTGTGATCATTCCCCTCATTCTTGTCTTTGGCAAGCTCACTTTACAATTAGTGTGTTTCCTTAAAGTACTCAGTGCATAACCAAGCACTGATGCACCTCGAGGAAAAGATTTCTATGCTGTTGAAGTTAGGAAACAAAAATCAAGAATAACTTCTGTTATTAGACATAGCAGATTAAGTAAATATTTCACATTTGTTCTTGTCATCGTTTTTCGTACCTTCCCTTCTCCAAGTATCTGTCTGAATTTACAGTTCCTTACAGTGAAGTAAAGAACTGTATGAAGAGCCTCTTTTAGCTATAGTGCAGGTACGACTGAGCTCATATGATTAACTTGCTGTATTCATGGCAAAGCTGTTCTCTTGTTTTATTTTGCCTCAGGTGTTTTTCATCAGGAAGAATCAGATTAAACCATCAGGATGCACTGGCCTTGAAGAGCCATTAAGTTCATCCTTCAGATATGTAGCTGTTAAAATTTATGGATTATTTTTCAGCTGCGTGAACGTGAAACAACACTGTGGTTTGTGATAGAGAAACAAGAAAAGGTGCATCGGCTATCGCTCTGTAACATTTTAAAATTATTTAGATTGTGGCTGCTGTGCTTCTTTCTCTCTACATCCTGTGCCCCCAACTTTCTACCTTTTACCTTGTGTTGTTATTGTGCTTATCAAGCTCCATTAAAAGACTGTTTAGTGCGCCAAATGGGTAATAAAATTAATAATTTCTTACCAGTTTAGATCCCTGGAATTTATGCTGTAGAGTCAGTTCAGTTGTAAGGGTTTTGCAAGATCTTATTTGTGCTATTTTCATTCAGTTTAAAATCTTGCGGAGCCACATTGTCAGAATAATGTGCTAGGGCTATTTTTGCTGTCCTGTCCTTAACTTTATTTCATTTTCATACATAGAACTAAGACCACTCTTGATGTTTTGTAATTGGCTTTTATTTCATAGCTCCTTGTCTGAGTAATAAGGAACCTCCTTCTTTCTAAGCAGTTCCTCACTAAGGCAACTGTTTATAGGTATCCTGCAGCGTTGAGTAGCGTTCAAACTGCATGTGTGCAGTGTCACTTTTGCTGCTTTCTACAAAATTTTATTTTCTGGAACATGTACAGCTACTGCATTCTCTACACTTATGCATCTTTCATTTAGCAATTTGTAATATCCTTGTGTTGTGGGTTCTTAGAAGTCTGTATCAGAAGTCAGAACTGAGATGAGCTCTTTGTAGTAAAAACATAAGCTAACAAGCTAACAAGCTTTATAGGAAAGAGCTAAAGAGGAAGAGAACAAGATCATCATATCTTACCTCTTTGCATGCCAGCACATCTTCTTGGAACTGGCAGATGGGTTCCACAAATGCTCCAGACATGCTACATTGCAGATAGTGTCTGAAAGGCTACATAAACTTGTACAGTTCTGTTGCACAAGTGTTTCCTTACTTACTAATCACAACCAACATCTATACTGGTAAATAAAAACAGAGTGCCCAGTGTTAATGAGATCAGCTGTCACCAAATGTTATGCAGTGTTTATTCCGATCCATCGGGCCTGCTGAGAATAGCACCCGACCTTTTCTATTCCCCAAGCTACACCCAGGCTTCTCTTTGATTGAGTGTTCATTAATCCAAGCCAAGGGTCATGTAAACAGTTTAATGATGTGGGCCCTGGCTTTTTGTGATCTATCGATGTAGATGTAAACTAATGCTGTGTCCATATGGCCTAGTCAAACTAGGCTTAGGGACCATTCTCTGGTCCTGAAGCTGAGTGATCCAGACTTTGGCTATGCCTAGCCTAGAGACCACATAACACTTAGCCATCAATCTCCTCTGGTCCCCATGTGGGCTGTCTAAGATATAAAATCATTTTTATGTTTGTTTGTCTGTCTCGAGGGTCTGATACAATGTGCAGGCTGAGTTGCATCCCACAAGAGTGAAGTTTTCATAGCAGGACTCAGAAGGTATGTGTTACATGTCCAGGGTAGGGCATGAGGGCCTATGGAATGTACTGGAGGATGAAGGGCCTGCTGCAATAGTGCTGGAGGGCCGGGTAAGGTGAAGGAAGGCAGA
Organism: Oxyura jamaicensis; assembly: GCF_011077185.1. Classification (NCBI taxonomy): domain Eukaryota; kingdom Metazoa; phylum Chordata; class Aves; order Anseriformes; family Anatidae; genus Oxyura; species Oxyura jamaicensis. The sequence continues at coordinate 181,128,948 of NC_048893.1, forward strand.
CATGCTAGTAGTAATCCCAAGCCCATGCTGTTCTCCAGAGCATGTCTTGGCACTGGCTTAGAAGCTATTAGTTACAGTGGGCCAAAATTGTGCCAAGGAACATGCTCAGTCATGAGTAGTTTGGATGATCAGTGGTACAGTGCTGACATGCATTCCTTGGCCATGCTCACTTGCCAGTACAAATAAGCATGAGAGTTGTATGACTTCCTGGTCACAGCATTAGTGCTCACTGACCAGTCTTGCTGACTGTCTCCTGGAAAATCCTGAATGGCATGGAGAAGAGGCACATGGGACTGATTTCTTGTGCTGCTTAAGGAAACCCGAGGGCATGAACTAAAATTAACACTTAACAGGTTCAAAACAAGGAAAAGAATGTGATTCTTCACTCAGGGCACTGTTACACTGCAAAAGTCCTTGCCACAAGATACTGTGGAGGCTAAAAATTCACAAGTTCAATGAGCAGTCCACATAAACTCACAGAACAAAAATCTGTAATGTTTACTGAATTCATGGCAGCTACTTCTGTCTCAGATAGCCCCTAGGAAACAATCAATGGAGGCTGGGAGAACATCCAGGGAAATTATCACTGTATTTGCCCAGCTTTTCTGCTCTGCCTTGTGCATCTTCCTTGGCTGCTGCTAGAGACAGGACACTAAGCGAGAGCTGTCTGCTCCTGCTGCCGTGTCCTCCCATGTTTATCTTCGGTCTTATCTCCATGACTGTGCATGTGTCTAGCAAATGCAGATATATGGTGTCTGTCTGCAGCTTGGACTGCTCATTTTTTTCCGTTGCTTTATGTGGGGATTTAGTCCAGACAGGATCAAGTTGTATGCATTTATTCAGGACCTGCAGACCTAGGACCTTTTGTCATAGTAAGCTTCTTGCTTCGCTTAGTAAGCTCTTAATTAGCTTCTATATCTTTTCTGTCATTCTTCGACTAAGCCACCGCAGACTGTTTCTTCTAGGAAGCAAAAATTCAGCTTTTTAAGATGTTAGTGCCTCTGCTGGGAAATTATTTTGTCCCAGAAAGGACTACTATGATTCTTTAACACTGCCAGGCAATAAACCTTTCCATGCTCTTGTACCTTTGCCTGTCAGCATCTTGTTTATCTTTTCCAGAAACTCTGCCTCTCTGCTGCTTTGCTGGCAACCCGTGGAAGAAGTTCTGCGTCCATTTGCATTCTGCAGTGGTGTGCAGTGTCTGAGCAGCAGCACGAAGTGTCTGCGCTTACTATGTCAGATCTGTCATGCCTTTTCAATTTCAGTTTTGATACCCCTTTTTACCTTCAGTTGGTCCATATTCTAGAAAATCGAGCGGTAATTTACTATGGCATGACTTCCCCTATTAAAAATGAGTACATCTGTTCGCTCAGCTAAAGGCTTCCTCAGCACCCTCCAGTAGGAGCATAATTAGAGTTCTGATTGCAACCTGCTAATGATTCCTTCTCCAAATATCTCCCAATCTAATTTTAAATGCGACATAACAAATGGAGCTAATAAACAGCAAGAAGAGAACATGATAAGGGTAAATGAGTTATAGCAATACCAGATATGAAAATGTATTTAAGCATCAATACAAGTGTAAACTCACGAGCTTCTTCAGGAGTTGCACAACTGTCTTAGAACAAGGCTTCTAAAAGATAAAGGAAGATTTTTAAGTCTGTGCAGGATGACAAAGACAAATGTGTGGGTACCTTCAGGATCACATCACTGATGCTGTCCTGTATATTGGAGTCTTATGTAAACTTACTAATACTAAAGACATCAACAACAACAACAAAATATTTCTAACAAGCCTTAATTCTGTTCTGGAAAGTACACTATTCTTTCAGAAGAGTGGTGGTTATCAAAGTAATGATTCAGAGACCATCCTCTGATTTCAGAAGACATCTGATCAGCTTTACTGTATAGCTACTTGGATATAGAAATGGGGTAAAATTTTATCATCATGAAGGAAATGGTTATTTTGCTGTTGATTTCCATAGGTTCAGGATTTTGTCTAAAATACACAAACTTGATCTAAAGTCTTACTAAGTTTACAATATATTTAACAGGATAGAGGAATACTCATTCTTTGCCATTCAGCTGTTCTGTTAATTGTTACAGAAGCACTCGCAGACTAGGTCGAGTCATTGTTTTCCTTTTCCTTATTTATTTATTTATTTATTTATTTATTTATTTTCAACTTTAGTTTATCATTGAACACCATATGGTGCACATCCTGGACATCATTCATCAATATAATATAATGTTTTCTGTTCCCCCATTGTACATGCTGGTGTCAATCATCCTGTGTTTTCAGAATAAATTGTCCGAAGTTTCTTTCTTTCCACCAATCTGATAACATGGTTGAATTTTTTATGTAAATCTAATTAACCTCTATTAAAAATATTAGGCTATTTAAATTTCGTGCATCGAAGGGTAAGCAGATTGCTTGTAAAGATCAAAAATGTCTTTGTTCACAGACAGTAAGCAATAAGCAGGTGGATGGTTAAGAACAGAGCTTTTTCTTCAGCCTGCAATATCAGAGATTGATCGGAGTCTGAAACAGCAATTGATATATTGATCTGCTGTCTTTCTAATAATGAATCCCATTGTCCCTAAAGCTTTGATTTATTTTGTAGGTAACTAAGAAATTTACAGGCATGATGGAATAAGTTATTCTGCAATTTATTTAGTTATCTCTGCACTAGATTGCCAAGCAGCAGGTCAGCTGCAATAATTAGCAGAATTTACACTTTATCAGCGTTGTAAAAATTACTTACAAGATTACATCAAAACATTTTGAAGCTATTGAGCAGGATATAATTGTTAAAGAAGTAGTAAGGGTTATTTTTCCCATTTAAAAGTAATTTAAAGAAGATCCTGGCCTTTTTTTTTTTTTTTCCAAAATGTGTTTGTTTTAAATGATACTATATTTTATATAGCTGAATGTCATATTTGACTTTTACAAGTTATATAAGAAAATTTTGAATTTTAAAATCTCTCCATTAACCACTAACAAAGTACAGCCTTGGAAACCTTGTTGCTGTTGTCAAATAATATCAGAAAAGACTTTGCCATATAATTTATCAGTGAAATATCAGCCTGTAGAAGCTCTCAATATTGCTCTGTAAAACTTTTTGAAAATTACATAGAAGACAAGAGTGCCTCAGAAAAATGGCTTGAAGAAAATCAACACCGTAGCTTTTTCTGAGCTTTCATGTTTCTATTACAAGAAGGGCCTTTCTCCAGATCCTGCTTGGAATCACTGTTATTAACTTGTATTATACTGTGGTTCATCTGGGGTATGATTTTTCAATATATTTGATAAACTATCAAATACAGTAGAAGAGGGATTCTGTTTTTTTAAAGGTGAATATGAAGGTGTAAACTGGTGCAAATTAACATTAATTGGAATTTTCCATTTATTTGAATGGATGTCATTTCAAACTGTCTGAGTGTCATTGTAAGTAAAGTAAAATTCCCTCTGATATAACAGGGAACAGGAGATGACTTTGAAAAATTTGACTTAGGCAAGATGGCAAAGAGATACAGGTTGATGATTTTTCAACCCTTGCTTCCACCAGTTTCCATCCCAGTTCTCTTCCCTCATAGCCCAGGATCTAAGTCCTGTAGGCTGACTCTGTTTCTTGCTGCTTCCTCTGAGAGGCGGTGGTGCTACCTCTGCTACCCACAGAGGATGGTCCTTATCCCCTGCTGCTTTCCGGCCGGACAAGGCTCCATAATTACTAATCTGGGCAATTCTTGAATCCTGAAATCCCAAGCCCTTTGCCCATGAGTTTGGGAACCACACTGATTTCAGTGCATGGGAAACCTTTGTACAAAGAGAAAAGAAGCTGGATGAATGAACTATCAGTTTATATTGTAATTTTGAAAAAGTGCTGATATGTACAGTCTCAGGACAAATTAAAACCTCAGCAGGAGCAATATCATGCTGTGTGAATAGATTGCAATTGATGCTTCTATTTTTTTACTGTAATTGTCTGAGGGCCTCAGGAGAATCTACATCAGGCTCTGAGGGAAAGTGCGTTCGTAAGCCCTATGAGCTGTGCCATAAACTGGGGGTTTGAACAGCGCAGGGATGCGAAAGAGAAAAATGACACCGCATGGGGATCTGGATGAGAAAAACAAATTAGCTCTTTCTGCTATAGTTGTTGCTACTCGTGCGCTCAAAGGTTTGGTTTTGTTTAAAAATAATCTACAATGCTTTCTAGTTTTAAAATTAAATTATTTCTGGTAAAATACTCAGGAGATGGATGTTGCCTAATCAAGGCCGACATGAGAACAATATGCAGCATGAGCAGATTCCTACTGCGGCAGAATTTAAATGGTAACAAAAAATGAAGTGCTAGTATAAAGGACAAATCAGCCGGGGATTTTATCACATCGGCCTGAATCGTCAGGTCATTCCCCCATAGGATGCAAGTCTAGCTGTGACTGTGTGTGTTCCTCTAGTCTCTGCCTTCGACCCAAGCTGAGCAACCCTCCCAATGACACAAGAAGGCACCGTGTTGTGTGCCCTTTGAGTTCCTTTCCTATAGATCTCTGCTGTCTTCTCTGTGCACCAAGGTGTGGGATTAGTGTGAGTCAGGGTGGGTTTTGTGATGTGGATTCTTGTCAACAACCATGGGAAGGAGTCCATCAGATTCCCTTTAAAACCACCAGAGAAATACTGAATTTCAGTAATTTTCAGCTAGATTGTTCCTAATTCTAATCATCCTGAAAAGATTAAAACTGCTTTACTGTACTTCTGCTACAAATGAAATAATCTCATTATGATATGACCATTATGATAATCTTGTTGAATACAGCTCACATTTTGAAGGATCCAGTGACACATCAGCTTTTCTAGTACAGACAGTCCTTCTTAAGTGAGAAAAGTAGGAGTCACACAACAGCTGATAATGCAGAGGGAGAACTAAACTGTATTGCAGGCTGCTTACATACATCTGGTGAGCTATCAGGGTCAGATTATTTCCCTGGTTTAAATCTCAGTGACTACATATACATTAATACGCAACCATGTGTGGTGCTTATTAAAAATATCATTGGTAGTACTGTGTATGACAAATACAAATACAAATGGTCCTGGGGAAGAAAAGAGCTCAAGCATCCTTCAGAAATATTCCTTTTTCTTCATCACATGGAAGCAAATTACAAGTATTTGTCTGCTGGTGCTACAGGAGTTCTTTAACTTTCTGGTTCATCACTTCAAAGACTTCCATTCTTGTTGCCTCTGGTTAACGGTAAATAATAGATCTGCATCCTTCATCCAGGCTACTGGAATTTTTTTCCCCTCCAAGCAATCTCATCAATCTGATACTATTAAAGGAACATTATAAGAGTGAAAATATCATCTAAACTTCCCATATCTTACTGTAAAATGTGGGATTACCTCAGGAACATGCATAACTTTTTTTATTAAAAATAAATAAATAAATAAACCAAACACTGCTTATTGAAAAAAATAGTAGGATAACTGAGTTTCTGATTTTATGTTATCAAAAAAGGACAGCTAGTTTCTAGCCCCTATCAAGGAAACAAGATAGTAGCATGTTCCATCAATAAATTAATCAAAATCACATCTTCTTATCTATCTATCTTTAACTGTTGTTAACTGTTTTATGTGCTTTCAGTACAAAAGCAACTACAATAACAAAGTCATCTAAAATCTCTGATGCTTTAGTATATTTGATTAATTTATCATCTTAAATATTTTATCAAATATAAAAGTCATTGTTCCTAGCATATTGTTTAAAATCTATTGAAATGCACTTTTTTTTTTCCTTTTTTTTTTTAACTCTATCACAGTGACTTTGAGCAGTTCATGTAGGCTTGCCTATGTGCTTAGTCCCTTGAGAAAAATAAATAAATAAATAAAACATATCTTTTGAACCCATTTCATTTAACTCTTTTTTTTTTTCATTAGGAATTCACCAACTGCTAGAAATTCAGAGCCTTATCATATAACAAAGAGTTACAAGTCTTGAACGCACCCAATGTTTTACATTCTCAACTTACTTTGGAAAGGAGACCTAAGGGATCAAAGCCATACAGATGAGACTGCATATGTAATGAGAATTTTCGTATATAATGAAAATTTTCTTCCAGCTCACTTTTTCTTAGTTTTATTACAGAGAAATAACAAAGGAACCATTTCCTTTAAGAGCTGAGCATGTTTATTTAGACAAAAAATAACTCCTTAAGACAAAAATGTATCCCTGCAAGTGTGGAATTTTCACAGACATTCTCCTCTTTCTTACTTATGGCTTTTGGGTTCAAATGGTTAGCAGAAACATAAAAAAACTTTTTGTTTCTTGTCTGATATATTACATCCAAACCATTGTTGGGTGACATGGCTAACATAGGCTACATGTGAGGGGGACAGCTCTATGTCACAACAGGACCTCACCGTTTGAGTGTCTGCCACACTGCAGCACCAAGACTTTCTCCACTGCAAGCCTTGGTGATTTATTTGAGTGGTGGATCACGTATTTGTACCTAATCAAGTTCAGGAAGTCAGAGCTGTGAGATAACGCTGGAACCATTGCAGAACAAGGGGTCGCCCACACTTCTCGAGCCATCCTGCCCAGCTTGGTGCTGTCAGGCAGGAAGTTCACAGAAATCTCAAAAGTAAAAAGCTGCCGACACATCTTGAGCAGAGCTGTTGAATAATGAGCATGCTAAAATTGGGGGCAAGTGCAACTATTTACTGCTGTTGCATTATTTTCTTAATGGTTTTACTCCTTCCTGAAATCATGAGAAAAGCCAAAGTGGGCCACCATTTCTAAAAAGGAAACATTTGCTAAATAACGTTTTCAGCTTGAAATCACCAAGCTTATGTATTTAACTGCTTAACGATATATATATATGTTCCTTTTCAGTCAAAGAAATGTGTAGGCTCATCCAAATCATTTTCCCAGATTTTCACTTGACAATAAATAAATAAATAAATAAATAAATAAATAATGATTTGGCTTGTTTCTTTCTAACTGGATTCATGTTTCTGTTCAGATCAGCTAATTGAAAAATCAATGATCTGAATAGTTCTGTGAACTTCTGTTAAAAATGACAAACAGCTAAAAGGAAGCATATCTGCGTAAGGAAGCTGAGCTGTGGCTGCATCTAGCATGCTCCCAGGTCCAGTGACAGAAACAGGGAATAACCGCACTGGATCCAACATCTTCTAGGAAAGAGAAAGCTGCTATCTGGAGGACAGAAAAAAAAAAATAAAAATAAAAATCTAGAAAAAGCCTCGCTGCCCTGATGACGTTATTTCCCTGAGAGTGAGAGCTGATCTCAATGATCCCAGCCAATCGCTCTGAACAAAGTCCTGGTGGGTTTTGCTGGTTTTGCTGGGGATGTTCCCATCCCATCCCATCCCACTTCTGTGCTGCCCGCCGCCGGCGCCGGGCTCTGCCCTGCAAGGGGGCAGCAGCCCACCAGGTGGCAGAGCTCGCCTTGGAGAGCCGCCCTGGGTTACTGGGTTACAAAACCCTTTTATTTTTTATTTTATTTTTTTCCAGCAAAGCACACCCAGCCTCCCCTCCCCTTTTTTTTTTTTTTTTTTTTCCACTTATTAATTACAAGCATAGCTTCCTTTTTGCACACAAATCGCAATTTCCTTAGAGGAAAAATATTCAGCCAAATATAGGCACGGAGGTGAGGTTTTAAGTTGTTCTTGATTCAAAGGCACTTCTTTCAACAAAATAGGATTATTTTGTCTAACTTTGTTTACCTCAACAGTTTCAAGTTAGTTGAACGAGTTGTAGATTTTTTTTTAATCTGCATTTATAGCTTAACTCAATTTCAGTGTTAATCTGAAAACATCAAAGTAGCAAAACTTTAAAAGACCAAAAAAAATAAAAATAAAAAAGTAAAATTTGTTCAACCCTTCAGCTTTTGGAAGAGGACATCCAAAATATCTGGGATGCTTTGAACACCACTCTCTGACAAGAAGTATTTTCCATGGTTTAGAAATGATTAGCTTTTCATTCGCTGATCACAGAGAAGCCACCTATACATCCTACCCTATATAACTTGACCAATAAGGGAACCTCCTGAGTGTGACTCCATTGGATTTTGTTCCTTCTCATTTTTCAACTCCCAGGCATTAAGGGAGAGCTGATATAATTAACACAATTCTAAATCAGAGTCAGCGAATGTTATTGTAGGAGTTAGTAGGAGTGCAATATTCATACCAAGTGTGCCAATCCCTATAAGAAAGCTGAACAGGAGAGTTATTTAAAGAGATTAAATGATGCAGAATAAAGCTTCCAAAAGCTGTAATTGAAAGTGACAGAAACATTAGCTTGGAAACAAGTAACATTTAATCACACAGATTATACAGAAACATAATTTTTGTATGTTGTTTTCTTCAATAGAATTTAATTTTAATCTGTTGAGACAGCTCATCACTTTCAGCTGCCTACTGCCAGAAGCCTGTCAGGGTATGTAAATGTAGCTGCTACGACGAGGAAAGGGACCTGTTCCCTCCAACGCTGGCCATAACTTCTGCATGCCTAAAATTTCAATTGCTCGTACCTGCACCTGCGTGCTGCAGGTGTAAGCAGTTGCACCACTTCTGACTTCTGCGTGCACCACTTACATGGTTGGACTTACAAGTCTGGGAAAAAAAAAGTACAATATTTGTGCAGTCGTAAGTAGAAAGTTATGAAAGAGCTAAGTCAAGAAGAAGAAGAAAAAAAAAGGGGGCATGAAAAAAATTATGTGAATAATAGAATAATATGGATTCAAACCTTTCTCTAACACCTGATTTCACTCTCTTACATGTATACAGGATGTCTAAATAGGCTATATAGTTTTAAAATCACAGTGACTGAACACAGAAAAAGAATTTATAACTGAACTGGTTAGTTAGGACATTGAGAGAATATATCTCAATAGAGTAAAAGAATAATAAGATATTTTAGCTGTTCCTCTGGTGTTGCACAATGTGTGCATTTCCCATTGCCCCTGTCCTGACCCACATGAAAGTGAGCTCTGTATTTGCAGAACATGGGAGCAGGAGCAGATGTGACCTTCAGGAAAGCCAGTGTAAAGTGCCTTCACCTCCTGGGCATTCTCAAGGGCAACAGGCAGGGGAAGCTCACGTTGACACTCACCTACTCTTTGTAGCAGTCAAGAAGTACACGTGAAAGCATGTCAGAAACTCCAAGCATTTTGGATGGTTACCATCAAATAGTTTGAGTTTATTTGCTCATGTTCTAAGACTTGTTTGAAAATGGAGCCAGCTATCTCAAAAATGTTTGGAACTACAATGTTATAGGGAGGTTTATTTTATTTTTTGTCTGCTAAAGTATTTCTCTGCTAATATGGAAGACTAAAATATGTTTCACCTGCAGTTCTCTCTGAACTCCTTGAAATGTCTGAGTTATTTAGAGGTGCCTTCTGTTTTTGGGAAGGTCACTTCAAAAGGTCAGAATGGCCCTGAGTTTCAGAAAGCAAAAATATTTTGTAAGCAGAGGAATTAATTCCAGCTTACGGTGAGAACATTTAAACAGAAGTGGTTTCAACACACAGGGCAATCAGGGACAGATCCTGAGCTCCTGGATTTGGAAGAAGCCAGGGTGTCATTGGTTAGTCCCAAGCACTTAGGGCACTTCAACAGCCATTTCATTTCCGTGATCACCTTACAGCTTTCCTCAGAGCTTTGCAGGTCTATTCACCACCATACCAGACCAAAACCATATCCAATGCTGGCCTTTGGATGAGAAAAATCAACGCATGGTGCAAGGCGGAGGCAGCAGCAATGACCCCTCCTGCTCCCATGCCAAGGGTCTGGCATTCCTGACTGCACACCAGTGGGAGCAAAGAGCACAGAAGGAGATCATAAACCATTAATTTGACAGGACCCAATGCAGATGATGCTCTCTTCAGGGCAGGGACTGTCTCACAGCATTTGTTTGTAAATGTCTGAGCCGTTTGCCCTTTGTCAGTACTAAGTGATCTTGTAGCAAGGAAGGAAATGGACTTCAGAAAAGACCACCAACCTAAAAAGAGCCAGCGAGATGAAACCTGCAGACTTAGCTGTAATGGTGATCCTGTCACTAGGAGAGACACAAGCTCTTACCAGAGTAGATTTATTTTAAAGTTCTGTTTATTTCAGTGTCAGTACAGGACATGTAGTCATCCCAACACAGAGCAACACGTGCTGTATTGTACTCTGAATGAGTAATGCACTTCATGTGAGTAATTAATGTATCAGATCTTTCCAAAACTGCATCTGGGCAGGCAAGAGAGTCACCAGGACACTGCCTCCGTTGTACTACTTCAATGGCATGGAGCTCCTTGGAGGTTTTCCTGGCTGGTGGACAAAAGCCCGGCATGGCTTGGGGCTGTTTTGAAGTGCCATAGAGGTCCAAGGAATAGACTCATAGAATCATTTAGGTTGGAAAAGACCTTCAAGATCAAGTGCAACTCTCAGCCTGACCTAAATGAACTCTGTTGTCTCCAAATGAAGAATCTGAAGGGATTTTGAAAGGTGGCAGTTGCCCCTCTGGCATCACATCTTTTCTTGTGGATGTGTGGCTGTAGTTGTGATCTAAAGGTCTTAATTTCTGATCTCTCCTCAGCTTTTTGATAACACCAATAAAAGGATTTGCCTGGATTATGTAGTACTCCTCTTATTACAAAAAAAAAGGAGTAAAATTATTCCTAAATGGTGTGTTTCACTTATTGATATAACCAAGATAATGGCTGCGTTTCTCTCAGGACATGACTGGGTTTTATATTCTTACTCCTCTGGCTCATATTCTTACTCCTTTAAATCAGACATCTGAAGCCATGGTGCATGCAGATGACAGAAGTGTAATGGCATCTGAGAGCAGCATGGCTGGTGGGCTGATAGGCCTCAGGTCTGGGCCTTCCCCTTGTCTGCTGGTGGCACCATTATGAAAAAAATCAGCAAACGTGGAGTTTGCCTGAATGTCAGTTGATTGCCACTTCATTCATTTCTGCCTAAACCATGAGCTGTTGGCATGTGGAGAGAAGAGGTGAAGAAAATCTGTTGTTTTATTGGTGGTGCCTCTTACAAGGCCTCTCGTTACTAAAGCACATAATTTCGGGTTGCAAAGGCTTATACTGCTCATGCAAGGTGAGATGGTAACTCTGGTCAACAATATACATCTTCCAAAGTTACCTTCAGAGCTTGATGCAAAGCCTTGAAGTAGGTTCTGAGGAATGGAAGGGAATTTGGGGGATAAAGTAAATTGATGGTAGTTTATCAACCTGTCCATGTGCAGTGAACAACAGGTATGTCCAACTTTGGATAAACATCAACAAAAGCTTCTGAACAACAAGCTAGACAAATGGGAGCTTTTATAAAAAACAGAGTGTATTTCTGTAAAGGGTCGTATTTATCTGAGGTGATAAAAGAAAAGCTGAGTAGAAAAGCTTAATGTTCTACTATATCAGATTTATAGCAGAGTAGCTGCCCATAAATTCAATGGAATTTCACTAGCATTAAACTAAACAAGAATGATGGAAAATATTTATTCTGAATTCAAAGAGAAAACAAGATCAAGGGTTAATTTGCTTGGATTTGGTAGTAAAGTAAATAATGTAGGAACATGGAAACTTAATAAATGATTAGGTTAGAAAAATCAGAAAGACTTTATGCACAAATATTGATTATAAGCTCAATAAATGTTTTTCAAAGGCTAAGAATGATAATTTCTACTGATAGCACTTCACATTAACAATCACTGTGGTATAGAATCTGTTATAAATGTTTTCCATAAGAAAAAAAAAAAAAAAAAAAAAAAAAAAAGAGGCGGTTGCTTGTGAAAGGAATCCTTTGCTTTTGAGAAGTGGCATACTTCTACTACCTCATATCTGGCTTAGATTTTTTAATCCTTTTTGTTATCTGTTTTAAAATATTGACAATCTTTACTTTCCACATAAACATCTAAACTTCCATAGAAAAATAAATAAATAAATAACCTAGACATAAGAAATAAGGTTCAGTTTTTTCCTCTAAAATCACTTTGTAAACTCTTTCAGAAGCTGCCAATCTAGCAATTTCCCCAGATGTCTTGTTATATCTTAGTAATTAAATTGTAGTCTCTGAGCTGTCTTTTTCATAACTAAGTTTACAGGAAATGCATCTTCATCCTTGTCTAGCACAATATAAAGATGTTCTGCTGGGAATACAGTTGTATTTATTGATTCTTCAGAATTTGTAATTCCTTTCAAAAGAAATTTAGTTAGTTCTGAGCTTTCATGAACTGATGAAGACAGTAAACAATAATAATTTGAAGAAGTACTTCTAGGGAGTTTTATGACTATATAAGATCTGGTACAGGATCTGCAGTAGAAATGTGTTCTCCTCTAACTGTTTATTCTTTGCAATACTCATTTACAAATAACAGCACTCTTAAATGCTTTGATTTTATAAAGTGCATCTGATTACAAGACCTCTAAACTTCTATGCTCCATTTAAAAGAATGTGTATTACACAGTTGCTAATGTGAAGTATGAAGATTTTCCTCACTAAATATTTGATATCCCACATCGAAAAGCCAGAGCAGTAGAGAAGATAATCATCAGAACTGATCTCTTGGGGAAGTAAAAGAGCTAATCCCAGTGATCCGATGGGAGATTGTGCCTCTAGCCTTTACATGTTTATGTTTAAGGGACTTTTAGTGGAAGTTTCCTGGCTGACTTTGGATGCCTGGGCAGCAGGCAGAGCAAGGCATCCTTCAGCTTTTCCATCTTTGGCATCCTTGACAATAAGAGGAGCCTCGAGCTACTTGGGGCTTTTTGTTTCCCGTTGGATTGCCCTTACCAAGCACAGTCCCCAGGTGGAGCAATTTTCTGGCAAATCCATGCCAGAGGGAGCACACAACAAGCCCAGCAGCATATGCCTGTGCCCCCATCGCCATACCTGCTCAGGGGATCAGTGCGAGGTTTCATCGACAGCTGAGCCCCCAAAGCTCCATCAGTGCTGGACATGGCACTGAAAGGGGCAGCATGGCCCAGGGACCGCCTGGGAACCACTGCCACTCTCCTGGTCATCCAAGAAACTAGCCTTTTGGGATGGGAACTGCTCAGTCAGGCTGCATTTGACCAAAGGTTTCAGGGCTCATTTTCAAGGACCTTGGCTTTCCAATCCTGTTGGGTGTGGGGGCCAGGTTCAATTTTCTCATACCATGGACTGGTGTCCCAGCCAACCAGGTGGGGCAAGAGGGAAGGAGAAAGGATTCTCCCCCTCGTGTTGGCATCATTTCACTCGGAAACATTGCAGAGAGCCAAGGGCAAGAGATTTCTAGGAGGACACCCAACCCATTGTGCTAGAGACACATCCTGACACTCACCCTCTGATTTCCTTTTTCTATTTGGATGTCATACAAAATCAACCAAGTCCCATAAGAAAATCTAAGGTAGTTCCCACCTAACAATAAGCTAGAGGCTTGTAATTAAGTTATACTGCTGACAAATGAAAAACTTTGATATAATTCTTTTGGACAACTCATTTGTTCAAGTGGATTTGTCCTGGGATCTTCTAACAGAAGTAATATATTTTGGATTCCTATGGGCATGCACTAGCCCTTCCTGATGAGCTGCTCCACATTTGCATCCAGAGTCCCAATTCCTCTTATCATGCTTTTTTACAGAATGTATAATGGCTTCCTACACAAATAAAAACAAGTTTCTGCGGCAGTGACCTCCTGAATCATTTGGCTGAATGGTGTTGTGATGAATGTGTGTCGATCACAAAATGTGAATTGTGAATAAATTCCGTGTATGAGTTACATTGAAAAACTGCATACACGGAAGACATTAAGCTGCTGTAAGTTCAGTGCATTGTTCTCTAATGCAGTGATTAGAGCATTCTTTCTGGTTTTGCTACTGCAAACAGGAGATCAGTATTTGTATTAGTATTGACTGACACTTGGTCTCATCCATCTATATGTTTTTCAATATACGTGTTGCTCATATTTAAAGATAGATGTTTCTCTGGCATCACTGAGTGTCTAACATGGATTACAGCAAAATTTCCAATATTGTGCCCATTTACTGCTTTTTCTGCCATTGCTGCATACCATTTTAAATGATTTTGAGATTATTCAGAATATCAGAGCTTCCAAAATTTGATTTTCCCTTAAAACATTACAGTTTTGTTCCATTCTTCTTGTTTTCCACTTAATAATTTAAAAACTTGGAATGAATGATTTAAATATGAGTCATGTGCATGATGAACTATTCAGTGTATTAGGAACACAGATGTTTACTGACATAAATTATTGACATCATTTTGGGATGAACTTTGTTATAACCTTGAAGTGAGCAAGCTGATGGAGAATATGAATTAATGTATTTTCTGTAGTTCTGGAATATCCTCCTCTAAGGAGAGCTGCAAAAGTATTTTAAAAGCAAAACTTTAAGCTCAAAATTATCTAAAGAAATCAGAAAACATTCCCTGTCTATGATAAGAACTAAAATGGGTTCATCTGTATTTCAAAGAGAGAGAGAGAGAGAGAAATCCAAATGGTTTTTTGTTTTAGTGTGTTTATCAGAAAAGAAAGGTTGGTCTGAATAGGCTATTGTTAGTAACAAGCTTTGCTTCAAGTCAATAAATAGTTGAGTTTTTATATCATGTAGTTTCAGTTCATGAATTGTGCATCTGTTTAAGTCCTGACAGACTGAGAGTGCGTGTTTGGATGCTGCAAATGTTTCTTAGCTCACAGCTTCACTTTTTGAAAAAGAAATAAAATATAGCTTCAATTGCTAAAGGAGAGAAATCCACATGAGTGTTAGGATAATTAGGGATATTTAGTGGTGTAGTTTATCTCAAAACTGTGAATGACGATGAATCTTGCAAGTGAAACTTCCCAAACTCTCTCAATTTTATTCAACATAATGTCTGTCGTAGCTAACTCCTACCAGTGTATTAGTTTGAAAGGCACAAACAAGCAGCTTTCAGGTGATTATCAGCACCTTTGATGTCTTCATGCATGTCTGCTAAACCATTTGATGTTTGGTGAAGATCCAGCAAGAACCAAAGGCAGCCTATTTTCTAAACAGCAGAGACTGATCTGGAAAAGGTCAAGCAGAGAAAATGGATAAATACAGAAGCAAGTATCACTTTAAAAATCACATTTTCCTCTAACTGGCTAAATGAACATTTCTGAGGCTATTTTCTCTGTTTCGCTATGCCCTAATGAAAGTGAAATATAACGTACAAAGAATCGTGGGTGTAGCTTTTCACTTCCTGGCTTTGACATTTCTGGCAGTTCATTAGTGCTAAATATTTGTGAGCATTAATGGCAGTCAGAGCTCCAGAAACTGTCACCGGGAGGTAGATATACATGGAGCTATGAGTAGCACAGCATTCAGAGCAGCACTGGAAGGTATTTTAGTGCCAAGTGCCACGGATGAAGTTAGCTGGAACTTCACATTTGATCTCTGTCCCCAGGCTTGTTGAAGTAACATCCCAGGATGATGGGGCAATGTGCCAGCACCCAGTACCACTGGGAAGGTTGGTCAGGGTGGTGGCGTTGGAAGGAGCGTGGAGGAGGAGGATGCTGGACCCCCGCATCTGGGATGGGTTTGAGTTTCCATATGCGAGCCCATAGTGGGGAAACATCCCAAAACAAACAGTGGAAACAATGTGGAAAGGGAACAGCACCACACACACAGATCTGTAGCAGTCACGGACACCAGACTGAACAAAATGAGACAGGGCAGATCCATAGGTTGTGGGAAGCACAGACATTTTCAAAGATGCTGCAGCTGGCCAGCTGTCATATAGTTCCTTGCTTAAACGCCAAGCCCCAGATACATCTTCTCCAGCTAATTCTGGCCACATTTGACAGTGAAGGATGTCAATGGTAAATAAGTTCCCACCAGTTTCATTAAAATCCGTGCACAAACAGAAAAAAAAAAAAAAAAAAAAAAAAAAAAAAAAGCTCTTCCCCTTACTTCCTTCATTGATAACAACGTAGTGGGGTTTGCTCTGCAGGTGCCTGGGGTGCGTGTCCTGGCAAGTGCAGAGCCCTGAGCAGTCCCTTAGGGCCAGGAGTCAGTAGCAGGACAGGGATGGGGAAACTGGGAGCTTCCTGAGTATGTGTCAGCTCTAGGAAGCCTGTGGGAATATGGCCTTACAAAGACTATTGCTATGAAATTAATGTTTATCTAATTCTGTTGATCTTGAGGAAATTCTGCCTTCATTCAGCAATGGTAAATCCTAAGCACAGAGGAAAAACAAGTATCCACCAGGTGCCTGAGTGTTTGTAGCAGACTCCTTCAGAAATAATGATCTTCATTTCACCGTGTCTCTCATCTTGCCCTCCACAGATGAACTTTTTCCGTAGGCTGCATTTTGGAGCTCAATCCTATATATGCTATTTCACGTTGTGAAAACATTTGGCCAACAGACATTAGCATATTTATTTACATAGTTATATATTGGCTTAAACTGTCTGTTAAGGATATGGTATTTTTAATCACATTTCTGTATATGCTGTTCCAACAGCTGCTGTCTTAATTCTGAAAGGGAAGAAAACATCAGTCCTGAGGTGGTCAGATGACAGGTGTAAACTGCACTTTATTTCCTCCCTTTAGCTGCATATACCATGGGTCTGCAGAATGGTAAATCCACTTGGTCCTTCCCAGTCATATGTCAAGATACAGACATACAGAGGTGCTCCACAATGTTTGGCTCTCACTGTAGCCCTAATTCCCATACTGCTGGGTGCAGTGTTGACCTATATTTAGATTATTTCACATTTACAGAACATATTGCCATGATGGCAATATTCACTGAAAACTAAAAACAATGAATTTGCACTCATGAGGACATTTTCAGTACTAGGCAAGGTTGGTATGATCTAGAGTTCTTCATTTATAATCTTTTATTCTTAAAAGGCATGTGCTTCAAAAGCTGTTCTTTAAGGAAAAATAATAATAATAATAATAATAATAATAATAAAAAGATTTTCAGATTATTAATTTGACCACAAATTCAGTCCTTCCTTAGCAGTTCTGGACCAATATATGCCAGAATCTGGGTTTACAGTAACGTGTTATGAAGAACAAAATAAAAAAGTACTAAAAGGTCAGATACAGAGGGACCCAGGTCTGATGACTGACGACAGCTGACCTGACTTTCTGGTGCCCAGCTGGAAGACAGAAATTTGCAGTCCTGAATTATTCACCTAAATAGCCTGTACAGCTGAGGGACGGAGTCAGGCACCTGGCTGGGGGATTTACAAGAGCCAAGTGCCAAGAAGAAGGATGCTGAGAAAATTCTGAAGTAAGGGATGTGTCTGAAGTTGCTTATCTCCTCTCCCTCAGATTTGTGTGCCGGTGAAAGAGAAGGACTTCCCTCTTAGCCACTTCAGTTGCTGCTTGGGTATGAATGGCTTCTTTATTCTTTTAAAAGAAAATGCCTACCACTACTCATGTAGTTCCTCACCTTTTATGTAGTGAAGGTGATGGGTGTCACCCAACAGGAATGCTCATTCAGAAGATTTTGGGTAACAGCAAGGCTTTGAACTCTGCTTTGTGCTGAGCTCATTGTTGTTGGTACAGGATAGCAGCGTGTAACTACCCCTGATCTACAAAGGATTTTAAGCATCCAGAAAACTAGTTGGAGAATGCCTAAACACAGGTGAAGTAAAATATCTGCTGAGACACTCACCTCATCCAAGATAAGAAGGCCTCTGGGAATATGCATTAGATGTACTTTAGGTGCCTAAATAACTTTACTGATGACAGCTTAGGTGCCTTTCAGGTATGCATGCCACAGGCAGAATTTTTGTGACTCACTCACTTGAATTCAGGCATCTCCATTCTGCCTGAGCTATGCCATAGGCACCTAAAGGCTTTTGGAATCTTCTCCTAAATTATTTGAATTTATAAAAATGTCTTGTCTCAAAAGTATGGCAAGGATTCAAACTGCTTCTCGTTTTGCTATGTGAATGAGTAGGAGGTGATGTTTTAATTTTTTCTGTATTGCTTCATAGTCTTTACATAATTACCAGAATAGGATTTAAATTCATCCAAAACTTTCAGTCTCTTCCAAAGCATGCATTGATTTGACCACAGGTGTATGCTGTACAATTAAAACAATTAAGACAATATCTTAGGACTTCTACACATTTTCTTTGCCAACCTCTTTATTTTGCAAATGTGATTGTGAGGCCAGATTTCTGTTATCCCAGAATACTGTTTCAGATAGCATCTAGACACTGTTCTGCATGTTATATCTGACATTTATACCTTATTTGCCAGACAAGCACCCTCATCTGCTACAACCCTTTTTAAAATTCCCCACAGCAATGGGAATTTTGCCATAGCGTGAAAGGCAGCTCAGAGTGAATGTGGTGGTTTACAAAAATTGGAAAGTAGCTCTCTCTTTTGTCTCAGGAAAAGGTGGTTTTTTTTTTTTGTTTTTTTTTTTTTTTTTTTTTTTCACTAGGACCGGGCGCTGCAACTTGGGAGTTGCAGTTTTAATGGTACACTGACAACAAAAGCTTATCAGCTATGCAGAGCAAGACTGAGCAGTCTAACCAGCCCCATGCAAGAAAGCCTGGAACATAAATCCATTGCACTAGCCTAAGATTTTACCTATTTTGCAGCAGCCCCATTTAATAAATCCTGTATGTTGTTGTCCTGTATGGGCATTTGGCCGGTGGCTGTAGCTATATCAAGGTGATTTATTACTGCTAGTGCCACATCCTGTTGGATTAATGTATAACATTACCCGCACTACAAGCCAGACACACACCAGAAAATATGAGCCGTACTGCGTCTACTCCCAGCTCAAATATCAGTGGTACATCATTCCACATTCGTCGTTGTGGTCTTATTGCTAGGGCAGTAAGCAATGAACGAAGAAGGAGTGCATTGAGGTGTGCATGATGCTGACTGTTGGGGAAGGAGAGGACTGGGGGTGGCAAGGAGGCTGCTCCCCCCTGCTCCTCTCCAGCAGTGGGCACGCTGTGGTTGAGGTATCACAAGGTGGTGCTCTTGTACTTATGGCAAACTAACCAGTAGCCAGCGCTTGAGGTGTCAGAGACTCTCCTTCAGCCTTGTTCTACCCATAACAAGTTGGACTAAACAGTGCCATTGGTGGTTAAAGGTAAGGAGGGATGCCTGGTGAGCACAGACATGGCTATCTTGTGCATCTCCAAGTAAGGAAAGAATAAATGCTGCCGTCTCACAGGAGCAGTGCGTGTTATGACACTGTGCATTCTCTTCCTGGTACCTCATCAAAAGACTTTCTCTTGATCAGCCATCATAAAAACTGGGCTTAATGCTTCTTTCACTTTTATAATTCTTCTGTGGGAAGATAATTAGTCACAAAAGATCTGCTGTGGAGAATATGTATCCACCTATCTCCTTCCATCCTCTTTTAAAGCTGAGTCCACCACTCTCAAAAACAAAACAAAGTATTTTGCCATACTGGTGTGTGATACATCCCATATATATCAGAGCATTCATTTTTTTCATTATTATTATTATTTATTTTTTTTAGCCAAGCTGGACTCTGTTTGTATTTCACTTTCCACATTTCTTGGTTATCCATTGTCTTTTCTCCAAGCTTCTTGGCTGCCAGGAAGACACATTAAAGAATTTGTGATATCTCTGTTATTGCATGTACAGATCTAATACCATGACTCTAGAAATCCTGCAAGGATCATCTCAGAGAAAAATAGAAGGACTCTGCATGTCCCAGCAGCTCTGGTACTATGCTTAAAGATGTTCCCCCCCTACTCCACTCTGGTGAGACCTCACCTGGAGCCCTGTGTTCAACTCTGGGGCCCCCAGCAAAAGAAGGACAGGGACCTGATAGAGCGAGTCCAGAGGAGGGCCACAAAGATGATCAGAGGGCTGGAGCACCTCTCCTATGGAGACAGGCTGAGGGAGTTGGGGTTGTTCAGCCTGGAGAAGAGAAGGCCCCAAGGAGACCTCATTAGGGCCTTCCAGTACCTAAAGGGGACTGCAGGAAAGCTGGGGAGGAACTCTTTGCCAGGGAGTGGAGTGACAGGACAAGGGGGAATGGCTTTAAACTAAAGGAGGGTAAGTTTAGACTAGGTATAAGAAAGAAAGTCTTCCCTCAGAGGGTGGTAAGGCCCTGGCACAGGCTACCCAGAGAAGCTGTGGATGCCCCATCCCTGGAGGTGTTCAAGGCCAGGCTGGATGGGGCTTTGGGCAGCCTGGTCTGGTGGGAGATGTCCCTGCCCATGGCAGGGGGTGTGGAACTAATTGGTCTTTAAGGTCCCTTCCAACTCAAACCATTCTGTGATTCTGTGATCACCTTAATTCTCTGAGATTTCTAATGAATTCTACATGCTGAGATTTTAGCTACTTCTTAAATATTTCAGTATCAATCCAGCGAAGTGAGGCATTCAGTGGAATGTTGCTGTTCTCCACACTGCACAGACCAGTAATTCAGATACATGCAAATAAAAACAATACTAGCTTGTACAAGTTAGGTACAAAGTCTCATATGGTAACAAATGACTGTAGTAGCCATTGTTGACAGCATTGCTTCAAAGAAATACACAGAAAGTTTGAGCTTGCTGTGGCATTCTGGCAAATAAAAGGAAATATGTTAAGAACAAAGCAGCTTTTCTCTCGCGCTCAATAGCATTGCTTATTCTTATGACTGTCCCAGTCTGGTTGTAACACCAGTGTGACAGCGTGTGCTGTCTTCTCTTGAAAAGCTTTCTCTAGAAGAAGGAAAAAATTGCTTGTATTTTCTGTGATCTTATCCTCTGAGGACACTGGAAAGAGCTGTGCACAACATGTTCCCCACTTGATACGAAAGACAATGTTAATAATGGTGGCATTTCTATTTTGCCATCTACTGTATTCCATAAATGTGGCTGTATTGACAAAAGCACCCTGCAGCAATAGTATTGAAAATAAAGTTGAGGGAAAAAAAAAAAAAAAAAAAAAAGTACATTAGTATATTAGTGTATATTAGTAACAAAGTTTTCTATTATAATTATAAAGCTCAAATAATGTGTCACAGATCTTACAGCATCTGCCACACACTTTTGCATTCCAGGTTAAGGTTATACTTCATAAAAAAGACTACAGCATTCAAGCATGTATGAGTGTAAAAGTAGTATCATTCAAATGACCTTGGCTGTCCCTGAATGTGTAGTATTTAGGAATTCCACCTCAGGGTCCCTCATTGGCTTCTCTGTGCAATTTCTTATTCCTCTTCTTGAATGCCAGTCCTTCCAATTCACCAAGGACCCCTACAATCAAGCCTTTCTCTTCCCTTTCCACATCACAAATCAGACTTTCGTCCACCCTCACAAAACATCTGAATTTCCATACTATGTCCTCATCATTAATGTTCAGATTCCTACATGCATGTCACTGAGTATGTGATCTGAAGATAATGACATTGCACAGATACAAAGGTATAGAAGTCTCTGCACATGCTTTTAAAGTCCCTCTTCTACAATGCTGTAAGGACTGAAAGCTAAAGCATAGTGTTCACTTTTTTGAGGAATAGATATCTTCTGGCTAATTTTATATGTGAATATATATATATATAATTTTCATCTCTGTTTTGTTTGTATTGTTGGCAGTTTGGCATATGAACTGAATTTCAGAAGATTTTAAACTGTTCAAATCATTAGCCAGATTGTATCTTTTTAAACTTTTATTTGCTGCTCATTCATAAGATAAAATGGCTCTGTTTTGCAGCTTTTACAGAGACACTAAGCCTCCATAACTCTAATTAACGTCAGTGGTTAGCACGTTTAATATTGAGTATTGGCTTTGACATGACTCACACAAAACTTCACGATATGCAAATTGGAGGTAAAGTGAAAATCTAATAATGAACTATTTGCAAATGTGTATGCAATGTAGTGCTAGAGTCAAATGAGGGTCCAAGCTAACTAAGGTACCAGCAGTAAAATAGTCACATTAGTGCCCTTCCCTTCTTCAGAGTCCCTGGGCCTAGTATACTGCTCTTCTAAAGCACAGCCACCCAGCTTTTGGGGAGCATTGTGTTAACACAGTTATATTGCCTCTATTGCCCTAACCACCTTGCTTCAGAAAAACTGGCAGCACTTATCATTGTGTCAGGTTATCATTTCTCTTGGTGGACAAGGGGAATGTGGTAGATGTGACACAGATTTACTTTAGTGTGGCTTTGGAATCCCACAGCATTCTGATTCAGAAGGTGAGGACTTACATGTGGGCTGGAAGAGCAGACTTTCAGACTGGTTGGAGCTTATCTACACCACTGGGCTCATCAAGAGGAAACAGTGGTGAGCTGGTGCTTAGCTGCAGTCTGGTAACACTGTGCCGGGGAAGCTCATGGAGCAGATTATCTTGAGTGTCATCATGCAGCACTTGCAGGGCCACCAGGTGATCAGGCCCAGTCAGCATGGGTTTATGAAAGGAAGGTCCTGCTTGATAAACCTGATCTTCTTTGACAAAGCGACGTGCTTAGTGGATGAGGGAGAGGCTGTGGATGTGGTCTACCTTGACTTCAGTAAGGCTTTTGATGCTGTTTCTCACAGCATTCTCCTTGAGAAACTGGCTGCTCATGGCTTGGACTGGCGTACGCTTCGTTGGGTTAGAAACTGGCTGGGTAGCTGGGCCCAAAGAGTCGTGGTGAATGGAGTTAAATCAAGCTGGAGGCCGGTCACTAGTGGAGTCCCCCACGGCTCAGTACTAGGGCCAGTTCTCTTTAACATCTTTATCAATGATCTGGATGAGGGGATCGAGTGCACCCTCAGTAAGTTTGCAGACAACACCAAGTTAGGTGCGTGTGTCGATCTGCTTGAGGGTAGGAAGGCTCTGCAGGAGGATCTGGATAGGCTGGACCAATGGGCCGAGGCCAACTGTATGAAGTTCAACAAGGCCAAGTGCCAGGTCCTGCACCTGGGGCACAACAACCCCAAGCAGAGCTACAGGCTGGGAGATGAGTGGTTGGAGAGCTGCCTGGCAGAGAATTACCTGGGAGTAGTGGTTGACAGTCGGCTGAATATGAGCCAGCAGTGTGCTCAGGTGGCCAAGAAGGCCAACAGCATCCTGGCCTGTATAAGAAGCAGTGTGGCCAGCAGGGCTAGGGAAGTGATTGTCCCCCTGTACTCGGCTCTGGTGAGGCCGCACCTCGAGTACTGCGTTCAGTTTTGGGCCCCTCACTACAAGAAGGACATGGAGGTGCTCGAGCGAGTCCAGAGAAGGGTAACGAGGCTGGTGAGAGGCCTGGAGAACAAGTCTTACGAGGAGCGGCTGAGGGAGCTGGGCTTGTTCAGCCTGGAGAAAAGGAGGCTCAGGGGTGACCTTATTGCAACAGGTACCTTAAAGGAGGTTGTAGCAAGGTGGGGGTTGGTCTGTTCTCCCATGTGCCTGGTGACAGGACGAGGGGGAATGGGCTAAAGTTGCACCAAGGGAGGTTTAGGTTGGATATTAGTAAAAACTTCTTTACTGAAAGGGTTGTTAGGCATTGGAATAGGCTGCCCAGGGAAGTGGTTCAGTCACCATCCCTGGAGGTCTTTAAAAGATGTTTAGATGTAGAGCTTAATGATATGGTTTAGTGGAGGACTTGTTAGTGTTAGGTCAGAGGTTGGACTAGATGATCTTGGAGGTCTCTTCCAACCTAGATGATTCTGTGATTCTGTGATTCTGTGAAAGTACCTTAAGGGGTTGGTAGTGGGGTCCATATTGTTCACTATGTTCCTAACTACCTCAGCCATGGTACAGAGTGAACAGACCCTTAGCAAACTTGCAAAGCTGGGGGGACAGTGGTTATTGACCAGTGTGGCTTAGTTCAGCATAACCTTGAGAAACTTAAGGACTGGGCCAAAAAATGCTATGAACTCCCCATTTCTCCTTTAGCAAGAAGGGCAAAGTCCCACCTGGGTGGCAGAGTAACTCCTGCACTGGTATGGACTGGAAAAAACTGTCTGAAAAGTGTCCCACTGAAAAGGACCTGAAGGTCCAGGTGCCAAGCTGAATACAAGCCAGCGCTGTGCTCTCATCAGAGATGAGGCAGACTGCTGCCTCAGCTCCATTACAAGGAGTATGGTCAGCCTAACAAGGGATGTTATTATCCCCTCTGCTTGGCACCGGTGAGATGACATCTGGAATAACCTGTCCAGTTTTGGGCCAAAAGCACATTACCTGAAGATGATGTCAAGGCGTCTGGGATGAAGTGAAGACCAGGAGGTGATCAAATAGCAACCTACAACTGTGCAAAGGGGTAACATAAAGGTAACACAAACATTATTTGGAAGTGGGAGATACCCAGAGGCAGAAGAGCAATGATCACAGCTTGTGTCTTGAGCAATTCAGGTTGGAGATTAGCAAACAGTTTGGGAAACTAATAATAACTGGAAGAGGTTACTGAGAGTAATGGTGGAATCTCCATCCTTGGAATGAATCCTGGAACTTCAACTAGAAAAAACCTTTCTGACCTGAACTAATGCTGGCAATAGTCTTGCCTGAGAGGCAGGTTGAACCTGAGACCTCCAGAGGTCTGATCCATCCAACGAGCATTTCAGTAAGCCTATGATCTCTCCCTAAGAGCCCTAAGAGTGCTCTTCTGGAAAGAAAATGATTATTCTTCCTCCAGTAGTCACAGAGGATGGCTGGACAGTATGTTTTCCCTGTATATTGCAAGCAGACGCATGCTGAAATGTGCCATTGCCAAGATGTTTCCACTTGCCAAAAAGAGAAGAGCATGCCACACTCAGTGCCAAAAAAAAAAAAAAAAAAGAGTGAGATAGAAATCCATACGATCTTGGCAAGCAAAGTACAGGAACCTAGGGCTGGGACTCTGCTAAGGCATCCACTTCCCCTCCTTCCCTCCAGATCAAAGTCAGAGATAGTTCAGCTCTGCCCAGAGCACGGCGATGACAAGCTTTGACCACAATATGGTGATGAGAGCAAGACTGATCTGTGCCCATTCAAAGTTTTTAAAATACTGGTGCTTGTAGAACAGGGAGATTTTAATTTTACAGCCATGTTTGAAAATTTCAAATTTTGTTCAATTTTTTTGATAGAATTAGAAATCCAGCTCCAAGAATGAGGATCCTTTAACAGCACAGTCTCTGGCTCAAGGGAGCCCATGAACAGCAACCTGGAGCTCAGTGACTAAACTCCAAAATGCAACTCAGTGTTTGCTTTGTGAGTGGGGCTCAAAGGAAGTTGAATGTGAAGCTAAAACCCTGCCACTGGGAAGGCAGGGAGATTGAAAGGTCAGTGCTACTCCTGTTGTTTAGAAACTTGTATGTGAAAACATGACAGGGAACTCACTTGCTCTGGGACAGAGATCAAGGAGGAGATGGAGATGAATGAACACAGAACTTCCTAAAGCTAATTGATTCAAGTGAATTTTTAATGCAATCACTTTCCAGAGTGTTTCTGCTAGATACAGAAGCTGGTGCTGTAAGAATCAGGAACACAACATAAAATGAAATAATGTGCAATAGTGCGCCATAAACTATAAAGAAAAATAATATGCATTCTCCACCAGTGATGGAGAATGAGCCTCACAGATATTTGGGATATATGCTTTGTTCGACCCCATGAAGTCGCTTTATCTCACTTCTCCTGACGGTACAACTATTTTGATTAGACTAGGTAAGAAACATGACATCTTTCTCTTGTGTATCCTGGCTCCCTTTCATTTCTAAGAGCTTTACCCTGTACACAAATCATCTGAGAATGAAATGGTTGTCCTCTTTGTTCACAGTTGCGCGGTATGATCTCTTAGACATTATATTCATTCTTACTGCTGTAGCTACCAATCTCAAATAAACCAGAATATATATTGTTGCTTTTGTGGATCAGAGAAAACACAACTATCAAGAGCTGCACAGAAAAGAATTTTTCAAGAATGGTGCTTCCTGGAGCTTTATAATTACAGAAAGATCTTATCACCAGCAACAGAGCACCTGTAACTAAGCAGGGAAGTTGCTTCAGTGTTGTGTTTCTTTGCAGTGTTCATTCTGAATTTTCAATACCTCAATACTTTTTAAAACTGTTTTTGGAAAACAGTGCCACTCTTGTGAAGCTTTTTAAGGCAGATGGGGCAACATCTCAAGGCCATCATTCCTGTTTTGGGGATGCGGAAGGCTTTTAGACATGAGTCACTGAAATACCTTGTTTTGAGTCCAATCTTCAGCAATAGGACAGTGCTATGCCAGCAGGGAGATAGGGTGAGGATGCAGTAAGAGTAACATTTAGCCCGTAAAGTTTTCTGCTTGCTCTTGGAAGGCAACATTTGCTCTTTGAAGGTCACAGTTAACCTCTGAGCAGAACTGACATATATACTCCTGTTTATGGAGTTCATAGCCCTTGTTCTAAGACAGGAACCCTCTCTGAATGATTTTTCCAGCATTCACTTGAGAAAAGGAGATGCATCATTTGGCAGGATATTGATTTCTGCCTGCTTACCTCTCCCAGACCCACATCTCTCTCCCTTGGGCCCAGACACTATTAATGTACCTTCGCCTCAGGCTCCCCGTGTGACATTTCAGTCACTTTCAGTCCCCTCAACACCTCCACTATTCCTTCCCTCCTACTGTGGCCTCTAGAGGAGGCATCTTCAGTGAAAGGGGGTAGATTATAACCGTTTTTTATTTAAAATAATAATAATAATAATCATCCTGATAAATGTATTGGTTAACAGAGGAAAAATGTACTATGAGAAGTACATTTCATAAGACCAATGAATACATCTTTTAGCCCTATAAACCCTTTCCTGATAATATGTCCTTACCTTATGTATCAGGACAATAAACTGCACAGTATTTTGAGTTGAGTTGTATAGAAATTGAATTCCAACTGTGCAGTGGCAGCCAATGCAGTGATGATGCCCAAAGCTTCCTCTCATTATATTGTGCATATTTTAACCTTGAGTGAGCTGCAGGATGTAAAAGGGGGCTTGTGTGATTCCTTGTGCCAAAGAAGATGTGACCTAACCTCAGCCTCCAGCCTGAGGGATCCAATGATGGCCCAAGCTCGCATGTCGGTGAGGTGACCTGCTATCATCACAGAGTGGATGTGAAACAATGTATTTTAGATCATCCCAGAAAATTTATATATAAACTTTGTTTGTATTTTGGGCATGTCAGAGCACCTAATTTTAATATAACTTAGTCAGAAACCTCATGAAGATATGTTTCATTAAAAAGTACAGGAAAACAAACAAACAAACAAACAAAACAAAACAAAACAAAAAAAAAAAAAAAAACAGGTAGGTATTTCCTTCTGTGAATAATGAAAATTTCAACTTCTATAGTTCCGAGCTGTGATGAGAACAAATGGTGAAATGTCAAAGTATCCCACTGGATAAAAATGTTTTCTTTCTCAGCTGTGCTCTTTGGGAATTGAGTGGAATGACATGTCTCTATGCTCATTTTTCACAATATCTGTACGCCCTGAGACTGCTGGAGTAATTTTAAAACAGACCTTTCAATCCAAAAGTAAAATTGGCACGTAGCCTTTTGATTCAGTTAACAGATGGTGTATGGTATTTATGAGAACAGTTGTTAAATGCTTTATAGCGTGACTCACCAACTGATAGCTGCATATTAATGGAAAGTGGACAGCACTATCACATTTACAAGTGCTGGATTGTTGAGCGAAGCTGGGGGACCTGATTTATAGAACCAGTTGCCCTCTTAAGTTCAGTCTAGATTATTTGGATTCCTTCTCTAAGTACTATTTTTATGGGGCTAGATCTGCTAACCTTACTGCAAAGATGAAAATCTTTTAAACCAGAACTTAGACCTTAGTTTTGGGCGTGTGGGGGGAAATGGAGCTCAGCAGTTAATTATGCTTGTTTTTTAGAATTAGTTTCTGAGCTGGGTGATTCTTCTAGTCACTAACTGAAAACATCTAAAAAAATAATAAAAAAATATTTATGATGCTAGTATCATTATACAATATATTAGCTGCTCAGCAGACTGGTCAGAAAGCATTTTTGTCTTTTCTTGGTATGAGTTACAAAGAATTTTAGATAGAAATTCATTTTGCCCTTATTCACAGTCTAATGGAAATAATTCTAGAGTGATGTGATCAAATTCAACTCAGATATTCTTTAAAAATCCTTGCTATGAGGTTTTTAAATGAAGCACCTTGTCTATCAGTTATTTCAAGAGCTGGAAAAACCACTGAAAGCATGCCACACATTTCATCAAATTACAAGGACCATAAAACAGGCCTAAACCACAAGACCCTACAAATTACTGGAAAGACAACTAGCTGTCATTGTTAAAGCACTTATATCATTGCCTTTATCTTGAGTTTGTTAAGGTTGCTTTAGTTTGCCTTTGAATGGTAAAATAACCTTAATGGAAACATTGCAGCAGAAGTCACATTGGTGGCACCATTACAGTATGCTGTAGTTCATGTGAATAAAATATAAAAAATATTAAAAAGCGCTAATATAAGCCTTAAGGTAAGATTACAGGCCTTGTTCTCTCCATCCCCTGTGTTGAACTGACAGACTGGGGCCCAAAGGGAATAGCCTCTGACAGAGAGTGCTGTACAGAAGGTGCAAAGTTGATCCTTTTTCCCAGGATTTGGTAGAAGCCAAACCCCACTGATTACTCAAAATACACCAGACTGTGGGCAGCTTCGAGCTGTCCCGATTCTTCATCGTCTATGCAGGAATTTCACTTATCTAAAGTTACGGTCTGGATATAGGGGTATCGAAGGAAAGGGGGAGGTTGGAAAACAGTCTGGGGCAACGCCAGAGGCTCCCGACAAACCCAAGAGAGTTTTAACATTCCTCTGCTGCTCCCATGAATAATCAAACCTTATTTAAACCGTCTGGAGATTTTTTTCCCCCTCCTTCAGCTCCCACTAAGCCTTAGTAAGTATAGTGAAATTCCAGTGGGATCTTTAAGAGAGTAAAGTGCTATTTGCGCCATAGGCAACCACTCAGCGTCTGGTGGCAAAGGTTGGAGAGACGCATGTAGTAATCACGGGATATTGCAACACACATCTCTTTACTCAGGAGCCTGTTTGCACTTTGGCCACAGGGTAACGCTGGGGAGATACAGGCAGAGAGAGACGGCTCTAAGGTACCAACCTCCTGACCACTGACCCAGCAGCTGGCTCCTACATTGTCCCCTGGGACTGGTCTGGGCCGAAAAAAGGCCGAAACAGGGACAAAGCCCATCCTGGGCTTCGTATTTTGGCTGCAGGCACTCCATCTCTCCGGCAATGGTGCAGCTTGAATTCCCAAGAACCACTGAAGGCCTGGTCCTGAGGCCACACAACTGTTTGGACACGCATTTACCTGGGTGTCTGGGTGGCCTCACGTGGGTCAGGGGGTTTGTACAAGACTGTGGGATATTAGCGTGCTCGACAAAAGAGAATGTGGTATTAGAGAGTGTGTCTTTTGGACAAAAGAGTTTGTGATGTTAGGGCTTTAGTAGAACTCTAGTCATCCAAACAAATGTAACCAATAAAAGGAAAGAAGTACAAAGTTTAGAGTTGGACAGCTCAAATACAAATTTGCCTTAAACTCTCTGTAATATTCTTTAATTTCAGTTAACCATAGCCCTTATTTACAGAAGAAAGAAGAAAAAAAAAAAGAAGAAGAAAAAAAAAAGAATTAAACTACCCTCCACTGTCTTTTAAAAAGAAGTAAAAACCGCAAGCTCTTCAGGAAAGAGCAGCAAAAACAGAGGGGATGGAGGAACTGATTAATGAGGGAGAAAATACATAGAGCTTGGCTAAGCAGTGGCTCACAGACGACGTGATAAGTCTACAAATATTTGCAGGCTGTAAATACCAAGGACAGGAATTCAGTACAACACAGCCAGGCATAATCAGGACTAAGAGGAAAGATATATATATATATATACATATACTGCAAGGTGGGGGAAAATTGCTGCCAGTGAGATGCAGTAGGCCTGGGAGTTAATAGATGGCACACACATCCTGCGGGGAGCCACGCCATGCCTGGGAGGAAATAAGGAGAGGGAGACAGCAGGGCTGTACATCTCGAACTGCTGCAGCTTCGTGGCTGGTTAAATCCCAGCCATTAACATACACATGCGTAGCTCACGGCAGCTGGCTGGGCTGGGTGTTTAACAGAGGCGTCCCCAGCTGGGAACGTGGAACAAGCCTGCTCCTTGTTGCAGATCTGGAAAGGGCCTTACCCACCCCAAAGACGTCGGACACGCTCCTCCCCGCCCCACCAGAGGCCGATAAAAGAAATTACTCTGCTAGGGTCCTCGGCTCTGGCTGACTGAGGGCTGTTTCCTGCTCTGGGCCTGCTGGCCGCAGCATCTTGGAACGGGAAATGCCTCCCAGAGCCCGGCGGGGACGTGCTGCTACTGACAGAAGTTCATTTCGGCAGGAATTTTTCCTCTGAGAATCTGGTGGGTTCTGGGGGTGGAAGAAGGCACTTTGTCGAAAATTTTAATCAGTGTTGTTATACCCGCCATGAGAAAAGCATTGTAAAATAATTCTTTGGTGAGTTACTAACCTGCTAAGCTAGAATTCAGAAACAAAATTAATGTCATTAAAACAGCAAGCTATTCACAGACGAGAGCTAACATTTCTCATTACAGCCAGCCCACTCTGTAAGCTGCATCAAGTCTGTGAAAACAGGGCTATTTTATCAAATAAAGCCACTCGGGTGAATTAATACAGCGATCACTGAGGTCAGCGTGGGAGCAGCGGTGGCACGGCCGCCAGGCCTCGTACTGCAGGGGGAGGAGGCACAGTTTTAGCCCTGGTGTGTTGACTACTTTCCCTTCGGAGCACGTTGTGACTTGTAAATAAGCTTCCAGAAGTGAAACCAAATCTACAGGTGTTAGTTCATCCTATTCACGTATGTATGGTCTGATCTGTGACTTAGTGCGCTGCATTACTGCTACGCTTTCAAGGCGTATTAATGTGCACGCATTCTTTTAAGCCCTTGTTATGAGCAAGGGCTTAGCACTCAGGTAGCCAGAAGGCTGTGGGTGTGTGTCTCCAAGTAGGGTTTCTAAGCAGTTTGAATTTAGAAGTCATTAGGTTAAATGGATGCAAGAAAAAAATGACCTCTCTCACTAACAGGCATAAAGCAAAGCTGCGTACGGCAAAGCGGGGAAGCTGCGTGTGGAGACGGAGAGGAGCAGGGAGTGCACAGGCAGCCAGCGGTGAGGCAGGGGAGAACCTGAGCTTTCAGGGAAAAGGGAGGAAAAGCCCCAAAAGGCAGGCCCTCGGAGTGCAGGGGCACTGCCGGCCCTGGCACGTTAGGAGGAGAGGCTGTGCTGCGCCCAGGATTTTTTCACCTGCATGGCTTTTGAGGGTTGAGGCTTGGAATAAAAAGCCGTAAGTGGGATGAGAACAGTAACTAAGAGGAAAAAGTGAAGCAATTAATATGATGGAAAAAGGGGGGGGGGGGGAGGGGAGTGGAAACCACTTTTATTAAAACACTAACAAAGGCCGATAGGAAAGGGAGAAGTCTGATGTTGCAGGAACAGCAGCATCGACGTGGTCTGGGAAAGGATCTGCCTTTCCTCTGGCAAGGAAGGTCTCCCTCCTCCTCTCGGCCCTCCATTTCTCCTCCTGCTGTGGGTCTACGGAGCTGGGCAGTTCCCCGCGTGCTTTGTTTCACTGACACCAGCGTTAACGTGGCACCTCGGTCACACTGAGCATATGCTGCCTGTGACAGGCGTGCAGGGCAGCAGCTTTCCACATGTGCTCCCAAGGTCTCCCGATTGGTGTGCTCAGCAGAAGGGGCTGGTCCTTGAAGTCAGCTCCTGTGCCTATGACAGATTATATTTTTATGCAAGAAAACAAAACCAGGATATCTGATGGACTGCATTATCTTTCCAGACAGCTTGGAGCTACAACTGCAAAGTAAGAAGTTTTATGCTTAGACTTCAAAACTGTGAGTGGAATTTAAACATCAGTTTTAAACAACTACTTTTTTTTTTTTTTCTTTTTGGTTTACAACTTTGCATGAAGTATATATATCTGCATAATAACTTTTCATTATCAAGTGAGCTGTTGCGAATTCTCCTCAGATGAAATAATTATTGCTTTGGAAAACTTCACCAAGTGCAAGCTGCATTTGCGGCTGGACTAATAAACACGCGCTGAGGAGGATGCTCTTTTCTGTGCATGCAATTAGTCTAGGTGGAAATGGTTTCAAATTATCTATGCCACTGGAAAATGTGTTTGAGCAGGACTAGCTGTGCTGGTGGAGAATCTCCTGGGAGTTATCAGCAAATGTCAGGCTGGTCTGTGTCTCTTTGTCATGAGCGTCATTCGGTGTTTACTTGTGTATGGAGAGGGATTCGGTTAAAACCTGCTGTTACCATTGTGTGGCACTGTGCTTGCTAGGTGGAAAAGCTGGTGGTGCCAGGTGTGTTAGCAAGCTGGCCAATTAATGATGATTGCAGGAAATTAGTTTAAGAGAATATTGTCCACTGGGATGCAGATTTATAGAATAATTTCAACAAAAGGATAGATAGCACTTATAGTGCACAGGAGGCTCATTCCTGTAGCTGAAACATTAATAATCTGCCCTTTTCCACATGCTTAAATACGA
Organism: Oxyura jamaicensis; assembly: GCF_011077185.1. Taxonomy (NCBI): domain Eukaryota; kingdom Metazoa; phylum Chordata; class Aves; order Anseriformes; family Anatidae; genus Oxyura; species Oxyura jamaicensis. The sequence continues at coordinate 181,161,469 of NC_048893.1, forward strand.
ATAGTGAAATAGTTTTCCTTGGGAGAGCTGTAAGGGCTGGCATCCAGTTCAAGAGTCCAAACCTGAGCAGGCAGTTCATGACCCCAGATTTGTGATATTTTCAGTTTCCTGTGGGAACTGTCCAATACCCACTGTGATCCCGTGCTGTTTATACACATTCTTGAGTGCAAAGAGCTGTATTTTGGAACTTCTCTCAATTCACTTGGATGTTAGTAAAACCTGAGATAAGTGTGCTTTTTAAAAAAGTAGTTTCAAATCCAGACAAGGTTGTTCCACGACTATCTGTATCTTCCCAAACCAATCCAACACCCTTCCCTATATAAGCTATATTTTCCTTCAAAAAGCAAGCAACAGTGTTTCTGTGCCTTGGCAATTACATTGCATCAGTTTATACTCATATTCTGGCAGACCCAGGTGAAATCCAAAGCTGATATGAAACGAAATATCAGTGTCGTGCTATTGCTAAGGAGGTATGGCAGAAATTCCATCCCTGGTGCTTCCACCACCATTAGTCTGCATCTGGGCGCCTCCAGACCATGCAGCAACACAAACAGCATCCAGATGAGGTGTGTGAGTATGACTGCATTTCTGCTGAATTAGTCAGAGCACATAACACGGGATATATACCAACTTTATACAACTGGCAAGGAGGCAATTCAATCCATCGCCAAGTAGAAAGTACATGTCAGTATTTTTTTAACAAATGAACTGCTGGAGTAAATCTATACCATTGTGGCACTCTTACATCATTGGTTGTAGAGCTTTTGTTACAGCACTGGAATCTCTAAAGGCAGATTTATGCTATCATCGAGCCATGGCTGGAGTGAATTTGAACTTACTTGAAATACAGCAATGATAAATTTCATTTATTTTCATTCCTTTCCCCTAGCTTTTGTTGGTCACTACAGCTGGAACATCCCAGATTTTTCCAGTAGAGAAAAACAGAATGTTTTTCCCAAAGCTGAATTTGGTATTAACACAAAAATACACTCACACAGAAAATCTTGAGTGTCGAGTATTTCAGTCAGGGAGGCCTACTTCCTTGATGTAGAGGAAATCCTAAATGGAAAAAGTCTTAACCCAAACCACTCATAAATGTGTAATGAATTAGTGTTCTCTGTTGAACAAACTGCAGTATTTTTATTTCAATAATGTTAAAATCAAACTTGTGTCAGTTTTCTTTCAATTTTCTCAAATAGGAAATTAGGGTTAAAAAAATATATATCTTTGCAGCAGAACACCTGCATAAATGCTTTCCAGTGGCCCATCTTTAAAATACTGATAGTCTTTAAATTGAAGGGCCTCTATAATCCTTATAATGTAAAATGTTTCCTCTTCATTTGACATAGTCTGGTTCATCTGGTTCCCTCAGTTTGAGAGTCTTTTCTCTATTAGATATTGCTACCTAGATAAAATGCGCCGAATTCTTAGCTGGAAAAGCGTGAATAAAGAATAACTTCATTGTGAATGACATGACCCTGGATTCGTTCCAGTGTGACTGGAGTTGGAATGTGGCTCCACGTATGCAGCTGGCACCCGTGCCAGGCTAGGTGAGGAGGTAAACAACGAGATGCTGCAATTATGAATGTTGCTAGCAGGGCTGCTGCGGTGCTGCCAGCTCCCAGTTGTGCTTTCACCTGGAGCTTCTTCCAGAAGAAAAGATTAAACAGCACAATCTCAATTCTGTTCCACCACCATTGCTTGTTATGTCTCCTTAAACACAGTTTTGCAGAAAGGTGCTAAATCCAGCTACTTGTTGTCATATGTTGTCTAAGCCTTTGACATACGCCTCAAGCTATAAATTGCATGTGTTACTCTATTTTCTTTCCTCCTGCTCAGAAAGATTTTCATTTTTTTCTCAATAATTTTAGGTTTATGCTGTTCTTTACTGGTGGTGTTGTTTTAGGAAGGTTTGTTTCTGGCTGTAAAAGTGCTGCTTTCTGTGATATTCTGGGATGCCCTAGAAGCTGCTTCCCGGTTCTTAGAGAAAGCTCTGCTTCCTCCTCTGTTTTGTGATGATAACCACACTGTTCCCATGGTCACCTACACAGCAAAATAACTCCCAGGTCTTTTTCCTGGAGAGACTAATGAGAATATTTTGTACTATAGGTGGGGCTTCCTTATGACGGCTTTGATTTCCCTGTTCTGCATGCTAGGATATTGTAGAGTTGCTGCCCTAAAGAGAGGGGAGGTTTTGTGTGGCTATCTGTAGATTCTGTCCTATCTCATGAAATTCATCCCAAAGGAATAAATTGGCCTAGTTTCTGATGGGAAATTCAGCTCATACTTCTATTGCTGGACAGAAATTGCTGGTTTTTACCTCCATGGCTGCAGCTAAAGAACTAAATTCTGTGATATGTGCACCAACAACAGTTCATCTCTGCCATCTGGAAACGCCAAAGCTGCAAAAGGATCTCCAGGATCTGGTGTGAGGTTGCTTTACTGGTTACTCTGAATGAGAAATAAACATGGTACGTTGAGATGTTAAGGAGTTCATTGCAAATGCTGTCTGCCCTGTGGATTTCCAGGGACACTCAAGTCTCTGAACATTCAGCATCACCAAGAAAAAAACACCAATGAAGCCAGCGGGCAGGCTCTGCCCGTTCTTCTTTGCCACTTAAGTTCCTGGAATTAAGTGTATTCATATCTACCACCGAAGTGGGGATTATATGAAGCTAAGGCTCAGCTGAATTGTTGTTAAAGTAGTTTCTTTTGAAGTAGGTTTTATCATTGCTCAGATATTTTTGTGCCATGGGGACGTGTTCTCAACAACCACACTCCATTAGTCCAAAATAGCTTAGTAAATTCTGTCTGTATGGGCACACGGTCTACCTGTAACACAAAATATTCATATGATGTGTGCAGCTCATCAGATCTTTCAAGTTGTAGAAAATCTCATCTTTTATAAAGATTTATCATGCTGTTGCATCTGGTGCTGATGACAAGAATTTATCACAGGCCATTATTTTAGAATAAGCAGTTTCAGTAGGGAACTAGAAAAATCTACCTGATATTTTTAGTTTTAAAATGAATATCCTGCTTCCACGTATACATCTGTGAGATGGGGATATTTGTCATGCGGTTGAGTCAGTGAGGGTTATGAAAGGAATCAAGCAGAAGAAGAGAAGCAATGGCTTTGCACGTACAAGAGTCCTCAAATTTAAGAAGGTTTGTGGACATAAGAGAGAACTCGTTGGCTACAACGCTAGTAGTATCTCTGTTTTTTCAGGCCTGAGAAGTAACACACTATAATCTCATGAAATCTTTGTGAATTAGGGGCCTTTGTGTCACCTGAGAGAAGCTGTTCAGAGGCTATGTGTGAGAGGAAGGGAGTTACATGGCAAGCATTACATTACAAAAAACAGCTTTGCTAATACTACACAAATGCTTCTTGAAGCTGAAAATGAAAAAGTACAAAATCTGGCAAGGAAAAAGATGAGGGTATGAGTAAGAGTCATGTACTTCTGATGTTGTTTTTTACCCTTTGTGCTGTGTGTTTTGTGCCTTAGGGAGAATGAATAATACTCTGTTTTGAAGACAAATTAAGTTACTTTAATTAATGCATAATGCATTGTTTTGAAGACAAATTAAATTACCTTCATTAAATTGCTGGTTGTGGGCTCTCTGTAAAAAGAAGGTGTATTCATGTACCAAAGGTCACACAATTGTAAGTGCAGGGGAAGAGGGAGGTGCACTGCTGAACAACCCACACCATGAGCTCTCCTGCTGTACCCATAGCGAGAAACGAGAAAAATTAGATGGATCCCAAACACAGTTGATCCTAAAACCTTTACGACCACAACTGGATCTTTCAACATTATTTAAAACCAAGCTGTTTAAATGCCACTTCATTAAATCCCGAAATTACAGCACTGTGAATGGCACTTCTGGCCGTCACAGAAGCCTACCTTTTCCAACATTTTACGTATCGTATAGAGCCAGCAACTGGTATGGTTTAAGGTATGCTTGTCCCACTATAAGCAAAGAGCCTTTTCCCTGATGCATTATTGCTGTGGAAAAAAAAAAAAAAAAAAAAAAAAAAAAAGAGAGAGAGAGAAGAATTAAGTTTGTTATAAACAGGGGACATTTAAAGATCCAAGATGTGAGTAAACAAGACTGGCTCTAATATTTCTGAGTATGGCCAAAGAAAAAGGTCTGAAAAAATATTTTGCATACTGTCTATCAACATTTAGCTGAAACTTTAAAAATTTCAATCTTTATACCTTGACACATATCTTTATACCCTTATATCATTGTCTTTACACTTAACTTTACATCTTCATTCCTATTGTTAATAGCTAGCAGAATTTTGATCCACTTAATTAAAATGCTGATTTATGAAAACAAACGAGGATTTACCTTTTGTGCAAATTACATTTCTAGCTTGTATGTTAGCCAAGAAAATGCATCTCAAAATAAAATCCAGGCAACTAAAATAATAATTAAAGGAAACACAAACATCTGTGATTGTTAAGCACTCTGTGAAGTTTTTAAGAGTAGTTAGAGCAAGGAGTCCAGTTTTGGGTTGAGCGGTGTTGCAAATCCACTAAACCTAACGGGAGCAGAGATAACTTATAATTAAGGTGCCCTCAAACTCTTTGTAAAGTCTTCTGAGAACATCTTTCTGTGTAATTTGTGCTTCTGCACAGTGCTCTGCACTGATGCACAACAACAGCAACTGCGCATGGCTCTGGCTTGGCAAGAAAGATAAGGATGCTCAGTCCCTTGTTGTTTCAAGAGAGTAATGCTGGGAGGGAAGACTGTGACTATATTTCCTGGAATTTGGCAGGGGGTCAGATTTAAAACATTACAAAGTGCCATGAGAACTGCGATGCCAATATACGATCGGGATATCAGCATAGTCTGACATGCCCGGACACAAGCAGCAGCGTTCAGGATGCCTGTGCTGTTGGTATTTCATCATTTTAATTGCTAGAGGTTAAGCTCTGCTGTGCCAGCTGCACGCAGGCAGTGGCACTACACCTACACGGTACGTCTGTACTCCGCAGCACTTGTTCTGCTCACAAAACATAGCCGTGACCTTGGAGTATAGGTGCTTTAAGCAAACCTGCCTTGCTGCAGGGCAGAGGCAGGTTTTCACCCTGCCCACTCTCCGTGCTAAATCTGAGACCACACTTGATCAACATGTTTTCCAAAAGCCTTTCCACAATTGCCCTCGAGGGAAGAGAAAACCTCTTGGTTGGGAAGACGTTGAACAGGCCGCAGGTAGCACACCCTGGTTTTAGCAAGAGGCCGGGAGGGCACAGCCCGGCTGCAAGAAGAGGGGTGCCCAGTCTCAGCCAGGGCTCCCAGGGGATGCCCTGTCAATCCTTCATGAAGCAGCTTCTCAGGGACAGCAGCAGAGCTCCGCGTTGTCCCTCAGTCACTGCTGCACTCGGTTACTCCGTCGCCCCTCCGAGGAACTCAGGTGCCAAACTTCAACACTTCAAATTACACGGCTAGAATGAGGAGCTGCAATGCCTCAGGTGGCGGTATCTAAGCCAGGCATGCTAATAATCACCCAGAATTTGTAATTAAATAAGTAAAAATAACATTCCTCCACACGTTTTTGGCTCTTGCTATGTCTACATCCCAACGTGGATTAAACAAATATCTAGATGCTAGCAGAAGGCAGAGAATTGGATCCCAAATGGTAGTAGCATGTTTTCTATAGATTATTTACATGCACATCTCACATACGGCGAGGAACAGGGATTTAAAACGCTGCCAGTTTGGCTGCCCAGTGCTGAAGCAGAGAGGAATGTGCTTCTTCCAGGTCCTCAACAGAATTTTCTGCAATACTTAAGCTGTCAGTCTGTAACTGATATAGTTACTCTTTCTTGCCACTCTTCTGTACCCACTCTATGGGTATGAAGACCTTGGGATGTATGTGCTGTCCTTTTTTTTTTTAATTTTGAAGTTGAGCTGCATTTACTTTTTCCCCAAAACCCTAAATTGCCAAATGCCTCCAAGAAACATCTCCATGGAATTGTGATGCTGCTCCCTACCCTTTGGAAATGTAAATTAACTAATCTTATTGGAGTAATTGACAGAAAAGTAATTTCCCTTTATCATGACAAACAGTATTGCAGTATGAGAGTAATGACTACAATTTAAGCTGCTATGAATTGTGCATTAGGGAGCTCTAGGCCTGAATATTGCTCACAATGAAATTTAAATTGCACTTTTTCTGCATCGATCTGTTTACAAATAACACTGCAGTTACAACCACAATAGTCATTTTTGTCACCAATTTCTTATTGTCATTGACAGTCGAAACAAAAGATCCAGCTAGCTGATGGTCAGTGCAATAAATAAAGGTTAGAATATCACACTCAGATTTCACTAGAAATGGAACCAAACCAAAACCTTAGGTCCAACTACAAAATAAAGTGTAAGCGTCTTGAAAACCTAAGCAAACATTGTGCAGCTTGGAAGTTGGTAATAAGGGAAAAAAAATAATATATATACATTTGCTTGCACAGGTGTGCCATAGACTGCAGCCTTCATTCATTTGTAACGCACTCCATGCTTGCATCCTGTGTGCAGAGCCCCATCTTACAGTGCAGTGATGCCACGTACATCCTGTATTTACAGACAGCTTGTGAGACTGAGCTTCCTGTGAACAAGGCAGTCTGGATCATGGTTTTTGTATGACTATTTGTGCACCCAAACAGCATGATACAGAGCACCAGCAATCCTCTCTTGGCCATGGTGTGAGAAATGCAGTGCTACCCAAATGTATGAGAGAAATGCAATAACATGTTTTCTTTGTATACGTTTAACATAGCTTTTATTGCTCTGCATTTGAGCCATTGCCCTCTAATTTTTTATTTTATTCTTTTTACTGTTTTTGCAATAGGAATGCAAAAGAAAGTCCTTAACAGAGGGCTTAAAGAGAAGAAAGTATGTTGAGGCAGGAGATGGGGTAGGTAAAGCAGACACAACACAGCATCAAAAAACACAGAACAAAGCAGACATGGGCATTGCTATATGATGTGTGTTGGCTCAGATAAATGGAAATGAGCATATATTACACTTCTATAAACCAGGCAAAAATAATTATAGGTAGAAACAAACTAGCTTCAGTGTAAATACAGGCTCTGCTGCATGCTTGTCTGTGATAATGGGATAATTTAGCCATGCAAATAATTTTTTTTTCTTTGCTGCAGTCTGTGAATTAGCTAACATAGCTGTGTATGCAAGTTATTAAAAAAAATTATCCTGGTTTTCTAATGGCCCTCACAGGGAAGGAGTAAAGGATCTAAAAGATCAGCAGAAAAAAAGACAGGCTGAAATAAGCAACAGAGGTAAATGAATAATGGTGTGCATTCCGGACTCTTCTGCATGTTTCTTGCAAGTGTCTCTAACAGTGTTTCCTGTTCCTTTCACCCTTTCTTACTGCTCTGCAACTTTAAGAAGTCATAGATACCACAACTGACTCATGCCTGTGAAGGAGCAAGGTGCAGTCTGAACAGCCTAATGATGCAAGTCCCCATTCTGCCTAAAAAGCCGTAAGATCATGATTAATGGGAGAAATAGTTTCATGTGACAGCAGCCGAGAAGTTACCTTGAAAAAAGGAATATTCGGTCTGAAATGTATACCTTGAAACTGGTTGTAATTGAAAACCACTACAGTAGAGCAAATTGGAAACCTTTTAACAGTGGCTAAAATATTTTCTCTCTAACTGAGACCAGAATATTAGCTTCAGTCTGAGAATAAATATTTTGAGTCGAGAATTTCTTGATAGAAATCTATAATTACCTTTGCAATATTGCTGGTATCCATCTACTTAGCAAAGACTCTGACTTTATTAGCTATTTAATCATCTGAAGTACTCTATTACCAAATGCTCAGAGAGAACAATATCTCTGTCAGATTCTGCAGCTGTTGGGCTGTGTGTTTAATAACCTGTTATATTTCAGACCCTGTAGAAATTAGCCACCAAAAGTTTTCTTCTTTCAGTCAATCCCCAGATTAAACATACAGCCAAATTAAATCTTTCTTTGAAGCTGGTTTCACAGTGTTTTGCTCCTCATCTGAGATTTAGATTACCTCAAAGTCTATGTCAGCAATCTGTGTTCCTCCAAAATGTTTAAAAAGTAGTGCATTTAAGGTCATGTCCTGCTGTGTGCAGCAGCTAATGGGAACTCTGCCCCGACCTCAACAGGAGCAAGGATGGGGAGCTAACTTCTGGTGCAGTATCTCCAAGTGCAGTGCAGAGCCAAACACCACCACAAAATCTGCCCAGCAATCATATCTGGTGGTGAATGTCCAAACTGACCAGAAAATGATGCAAATAAGGCCATGCCTGTCAGTGGTGGATGTAGCTCTGATGTAAATGAGAGTGCTTTATTCCCAGTCCCTCTCCCCCTTTCTCCACAAGGTTGCCTGCTGGATGGAGCCTCAGGAATGTGACTGTGAGCCAGGAAAACATTATTCCCCATACTCTGGACAGCTCCGTGTCCTCTTCTAGCTACTACTCCTGGCATGTGCAGAAGACATGATGGGGACAGGAAAGTTCTCAGAGGTTTGGCAGGGCTTAGAAAGCATACAAAAATGTTAAGAGGCCACGTTTCCAATTCTCCTGGTAGAGCTGCACCCATAAGTAAATCCCACATCCCTACCTTTCTGCATGTGAGGTGTCTCTGGCCAAATTAGCCAAGGAGGCCAGCTCTTCTTAGCTATGGTTTTGGCTAACAGCTCTAGGACTGAGTCAGTGTCAAGGGCTTGCAGAGCTGAGACGGCCAAGGAATGGCTTTAATGAGCTCAACCCTTGAACCAGTGCAATAAAGAAACACAAACACTGGAACTCAGAACAGGGAAGGTAACCAATGCTCATCCTCATTTCAAATACCAAATTACACAGCTGAGGATTGAAACAACCTAGTATCTGGCTTGTTCCTCTACCACTGCTGTTCTCTCCACAGCATTCCTTTGCCGTGAGTTCAGCCTGTATCGTCTCCCACTATTGCTGATCCCAGATTAAGCTGGCCAAGAGGCTGAGAAGATAAGGGAAACTGCTGCTTTTCACAGAGTGCAAACCAAGAGCATTTAGTGGGTTTCCCAAGCACTAGGTCTCCAGGGACAAGAAATTTCACTTACGGCATGTGGGGAAGGTTCCACAGCTGGCTGGAGGTGAGAAAACAAAATGATGTTTTTATTTTTGTGTTGTTAATGAGACATCAGGGTGGGTCTTCACAGTGGGAAAGGCAAAGGGCAAGTGAAGGTCAAGGCTATTACATTGATTCAGCAGATGTCTCCTAATCTTTCTGGAGATGATGGTAATGAGAGCAAGGAGTCTGTAACCTTACCCTTAGGGAAGACTTTCAATGTTAGAAGGACTTTTCTTTGCAGCACAGTGACTGCACTGGCATTCAGATAGCTTAAAAGCCTCTCTTTGCTCCAAACTTACCTGCACTGAGGGCTGGGGAGAGGGGATGACAACATGTAGAAGAACTAGAAAGTAGAAGGAAAGTAGAAACAGAAGTCCATATTCACCTGACTATCATCAGGTCATGAACAGTGCCTGTGGAGAGGATGGGAGAGGATCTACTAGCTGACCTTCATAAACCAAGATGCAAAGAGCTTTGCTTTGTATTGATTTAAATGAGGTAGTTCAGAGGGTGTCTGAATACTGCAAAGGGAATGGTGGTTTAGCATTACCAGGATTTGGCCTTCGTAAAACAAGACATTGGTATAGTCAGTCTAGAGAGAGGTCTCCTGCTGTTGCCTTGTGGGCTGCTGCACTATCACACCGACGTTAAAATGAAAGACAAAAATGTTTATGCAATATTGTAATTAGTGGCATTGCATCTACTTTTAAACATATCAGTAGTCAACCTGCATCACATTGATGGGCAGTCCAAGTTATCTGAATTACTTCCTTTAGGAAGAATAACCAGCCTTACACCTTGAAGGAATTGTCTGGCTTTCCGAGATCTGGTTCCTGCACATTCTCAAAACTTCTAATTTCTGTCCTGCCTACCAGTTGCTTGAATAATTTTTGTGCTTTTCATCCTCTGGATTTATTTATGTGCTAGCCTTTGTCTCCTGTCACCTAACATGTGTGTTATCATATCAACTATGGCATATCCTCTGAATTTAAATTATTCTTTAAAGCACTTTACTGCCATGTATCTCTCCAGGGAAAACTGCCTCTTGCTCTGTTGCCTGTTTCATTTATCCCAAACCACATCCTCACCCAGGTTTGAGCATATCTGTTTCACGTCTCCTTTATGTGATGTTACTTCTCAGCCTTTCCCACTTTTCTCCTTCCTGCTCTCTTGTTCTCAGTGTTCATCTAATTTATGCTGTCAGCTGTACCAGTCAAAAATATTTGGCCCAATTCTCATCCTAGTTATGGAGATTTACTCCACAAATTGAGAGAAAGAGGAGTAGTTCTGTTATTACTGATACACCAGGGTCTGAATCTGTGACTGATTTCTTACATTTAATTGCAATCATGATTTTGGCAATATAACAATAACCTGCTTTCATTTAGAGCACTCAATACCAAATTTAAATTTTTTAGAAGGAAGATGAATTCTGGAGAACATGCTTCTTATTATAATTGTCTGTCTAATAAATGAAGTCATCTGGAAATGGGAGAAGCTAAAGAAGCTCCTGTCAAGACAGTCATAAATGGAAATAAGATGGTATTCCCTGTTGTGTGTGCCATCAAACCAAGCTGACAGACAGGCTAGCCTTCAGATACCTGCAGCAGGGAAGACTTTTAAGAATGAGTTTCTTCAGAAACATTTCAAATATATTTTGAAACTTCTAATCTCAGGAAGGAGACTGGTCATTTTTAACTGGACAATGCAAAACTATTGGGGGGGAGGGATGGGGCAGAACCTTCAGCTCACTGAGATCAAAATACTTTTCTACTAAATACAGGGGCACCCTAGCCTGAGTCTTCCCTAGTGCTTCTCTTTCATCTGGTATTCAGCTCACCAAAGCTAATTTTTTCTCAAAGCATCACACTTTGGCTGAAAACACAGCATGGCTTCTTGCCAGGTATAATGATTTAAAGATATTTGTATGCTTACTTGACTTGCTTTGAATGGACATAACTGCTGTGTTTTGTACCGTCAGCTCCTGACATTCCTGCAGCGAACTCTTTCCTGTTATGCTCCAGGTCTCCCAAACTCCTTGCCTCTACAGGTTAGGGGACACTGAAAAAATGAGTAACCCTAGAGTGTGATGACAGCTCTTGCAAAGCATGTCGTTGACTGGTGCTGATTTGAGCGAGGATTGGTCTGTCAGGGAATTTAGCCTGGCCAGTGCTGCCTTGCATACATGGGAGCTGAGTCACAGGCAGGGAGGAGAAACTCTAGGGCTGCCGAAATGCCCTGCATGAGGTACCCACACAGCGGGGGAAAAAATGATGAGATACAAATTAGGGTCTGTAGGCCTTTGTAAGTGAAAAAAGGACAAAGAAATACTTTTGCTGAAGCTCCGGTTGCCACTGCAGGCATCTCCAGTGTGGGTGTAATCCGTACAGCTTGCAGGTCAGTGCAGTACAAAAGCCGTGGATGGGAAGCATCGGCTGACCATCCATGCATGTTCTGTTGCAGGCTACACCCTGATGACCACTGACACCTGCCGTGATATGTGTCTCAATTCCTTTCCTTGCCACATCACTGCTGTCAGGAGGTGACATCAGTAAAGGAAATGAGCGGTGAACTGACACAGGTATAACAGTGACCGATATTAAAAACATTTCAAAGACATTCAGCATCTGTTTTCTGTGTGGATTCGCTCTTTCTGGCCCTTCATGGTCTCCCGGACCTCACCATGTGTCTGTAAGCTGCTGACACTTCAGCCATGAGTTATGACAGAAGTTATGGATCTGTGCCGTCCTGTTTTATGGTGATGATTTATCATTTGTATTACAGTCATGCCTAGAGGCCTCGAGCAAGATCAGGGCCTCATCATGCTAGTCACTGTATAAACATGTAGTAAGAGACAGTCCTGCTCTGAAAAGATCACAAACAAAAGGTGGGAGGAGGAACAGAAAACCAGAGAAGTGAACCCACGGCAACCCAATTGTAGTACCAAGGCAAGGCACAGCAGCACTGGTGTCCCTTGGCTCCTACCTGCTTGTGTCCTCACCAGCCTCCACCACCTCCTGCTCATCTTTTTTTTTTTTCACCACTGGCCTGGCAGTCATTGCTACCAGCAGAATGGTTGGTTATTGCCTCCAAACTGAGAGCTGATGACTTTGTTCCATTTCAGAGCAGAATAAAACAGGTATTTTAAAACAATTTGAGTCTCATATATGGAAACAAGCTATCTTTGGTGCTACATCAAGACCAGAAATGTACTGAACTGAAAGCACAAACATTGATTAGCTGCATCCTAAACCCATTTATGGGGCTTAGACCTCTTTTCAGGCTATAGCTAGATACTACCCTTGTTTCTTCTTGCCACAGTTAGGGCAATAATTTGAGGACAATGCTTTTTAAATTGTCATTGAGCTTGGTAGTGTGGCCAGAACTCTTCTCTGAGTATAAAAATACAATTTTCAAAGTTTAGCCTAAAAGCTGGCTGCATGGACTAGCATCAGTCCTATGTTAGTATGAATTATACATTGAACATGGCATTGAAAATGTGGTGAACTAGTTCTTCTAAAGTGCAAAACTATACAGGAGAGAAAAAATAAGATGCAGACTTGGCCCAAAGGTTTTCAGAGAAGAACAAGCCAGACTGCACTTATGAAAATATTTGGTTATGCACTTTAGAAAAACAGGGAAATAAAACTACTCAGCTGCTAATCTGGAGTGTCCATAAAACAGTCAAGGGCAGGCAGATGCTCAGGGATGATACTAGGGTGACATGGAGGTAGTAAAGCCAGGCGTCTGAGTGAGAGGTGACAGGAGCTTCTCCAACACTTGCTAGACTCCAGGGCTAAAGGCATTAGAAAATGCTTCTCCTGAAGAACATGAAAGCATGAACCACATCTAAAAAAAAAAAAAAAAAAAAAAAAAAAAAAGTTAAGCACACCAGCTAGGGCACTCTCTGAGCTACATCAGGTGCCATCACCCTTCAGAGAGCCTCCATAATGAGGAATTCACATGAAAATGACAGGACTTTTATCACTAGGTGAATATTCAGGCTTTCTTTGCAATATCTGAGCTGTCTTCTAGTGGTTTTATGGCTGAAAATTCCTACTCCAGATAAAGTACGTCAGTAGCAGCACTGTGAAGAGGCTTGGTGATAAAGTCAAGTCAAGACTTTGGTGGAGACATACCCATAAACACCTTGGAGGCTGTTGGCATTTACCAAAAAAGACCAATGTTACAGCATAAGCCAGAAAAGTCTGGCTCACAGGAGTATTCAGTTGATGGCAGTGGCACTGTACATCAGAGTAAATATGGCATTAAAGCCATAAAGAAAACATCATTGCCTGAGCTGCTAAGTGGACAAATTTAGTGCAGTGTCTATTACCGTTAAATGGCAAAATTACAGTTGTAACAATACGGAAATGTAAATGTAATTGTGTATAAAATTGTGTAATCATTAAAATACATATAAATTTTGCGCACTCAAATTAAACACAAGCAACTACTGCTTGACACCTGAAACATTAGCATAATATTCATGCCATATGGTGGCATTTTCTGTTTCTTATATCTGTCACTCTTCATTCTTGTCAGCTGCTCACAAGAACCTGCCAGATAATATCTGCACCATTGCCAAAAATTTCTAACAGCTGGCGTGGTACTGGTTAAACACGCTGTAATGTTTCAAAGTTTAGTGCTCCCATCTATGCGTTAGAGAGCTGGCTCTTGGAGCAGATGTTTAGCTTTGTGTTTAAATTAACTCCAGTATGCTTTTGCGTCCATTGTGTGTTTTTATGTTCCATCATTGCTGCTGCCTTCTGTGAGATAAATGAGCTCAATGGAGCCCTGGCTCCGAGAGCATTAAAACACTTAATCCAGCATTGTAAACTCTGTGTTAGAAATGCACTCGGCTGTCTGCTTCAGTACCTGAGATGGGTTTGGGGATTACAGAGAACAGTTCAGACCATCTATTAGCTGCGGCTACAAGATCTCAAAGTTTCCCTTATCCATATGTTCCTCCACGGAGCTCTGAGATGTGCATTTACTTGATGCTCTTGGAGTCAGTGGCCACTGGATTCAGGAATCAGCACAGGGAGACCTCAACACCCAAGTGAGTATCCGGAGGTACCCAAACCATGGTGTGGGTTTAAGAAACAAGAACTGCATGGGCACAGCTTAGGGCTTTGCCCCTTCCAGCTGGGGAGAGGGCACAGGACCAATTCTGGCATCTCAGTTTGCAGCTGGAGTGCAGCCCCAGCACCCCAAACCCATCCTCATCTGGCACGGCTTGAGGCCACCGGTGGAGGATTGGGAGCAGGAGACACATTTCTGACTGTAAATACCCCTTAAAAGAGTGCTAATGGCTGAACAGGGAATTCTTTAATGCCTTCTGTATGGAAATTCATGTGAACTCTGAACATACTGAAAACTATATACTTGGGTGATTTACATATTAAGATTTATGATGAGCTAGGCACATGAACACCAGTGAATTAAACAAACATCCAATTTCATAAACAATCTGATTTTATGGATAGCATATGCAGTTCCCTTGGGCTGTGAGTTTAAAAGGCTGATTTACACCTTTGGAAAAGAGGACTCCTTGCTTTTCCATTTTGTTATTTTCCTACAGACAGGGAATTAGTTTAGTAAAATAATCCCACAGCTTCACTTCAGATGAAGTCACTGGCCAACTACAACACTGACAGATGTATTTTGAGTCCTTAGGCACTGAGATGGAGGACATTTAGTAAGAAGCTGCTAAAACATCCTTGTGTTCCCCCATGGATTTGCAGGGACAAAACTGGGGAGAGAAGAGTGCTGGAGAGAGAGAAGACTTCTGCATCTCCGGAAGTGGCTGATTTGTTCCTGCTAGGCTGCTGGACTTAATGTAGACAATAACCTAATATGTTTCTTTTTTTTTTTTTTTTTTTTACACAGAGGTATTTTAATTTATGTTACATTTTGGCATAGGACACCCTTTCTGAACCAGGACTCTGCAGTTTTGGGTGCCACCTAGGCACACAATGAAAAGGTGACTTCTGCCTGAATAAGTTTCCCACCTAACACGAGGCAAGAAACAGACGTATGGACAGGCTAAGAGCGCAAGTAAATGTACAGGCTTATACAACAGTCAGTCGTCTTAGCATGCCATCACCAATGGCAGGCTATCCATCAGCTTTTGCCATATGGGATACATAAACATATGCATATTCAGTGTCTTGTGCCTCTCGTTTCCCTCTTTGCACATTCAGACCTACTCAGATGGAAGAAGTGCAGCAGAAGAGTTGTGGGCTGCATGTATCAGAAAATAGATTTTCAGGGTTTTTATTTTTTGCAGACATTCCCACCCCTGTACCGCATCCCTGGAAATTATCCATCATGTATAATGGATGAAATTAGATTAGAAACAAGACAAGATGCAATTACTCACTGAGGAAGAATTGGATAAACTGGTAAAATGGGGCCTGCAGCTGGGCCTGTCAGCATCTGGTTTGTGTGTGCACAGAGGAGTCACAGAGGATTTTACCCTTGGCATTAGTTGTAATAGGGTAAACATATTTTCTGTTTATTGTAATAGAGTCTTCTACTAACATTAAAAATCATTACTGAGCCAACACAATCTATCAAATAGCAGCTGGCATTACTTATTCTAGTAAGGTGCTATCCATGCAAAGTCCCTAAGTTGAAAAACTGTGATTGAAACAAAAGTAATCCTTATCTTTGATGTGGAAGAAACTACCTTAGGCCAGAGAACTGCACCAGGATGCTCATAATGCCTCTTCAGTGCTGTGGGATTCAGCAGAGGAGCAAATATCAGCCCACACATTCCTCAGTTCAGACTCAGCCTTTTTCCTAAGGAAGTCCTTGAAGCTTTCCCTCCAGGATGTGCAGGTTCCTTTCTGAAGCCTACAAGCAAAGGGAATGAGTTTTTATCTTGTATTAATACAGATTGTTTTCACATGATGCTTGTGATATAAAGATACTTTGACCTGCATTTTACATGGCAAGGAAGGGGGACCAAAATAAGGGATACAAGACGTATATTAGCACCAAGAACACAAACGTTGGGAGGTGTATTCCATTTCTTTTCCTGTCATGCATAGTTACTTGTGAATGTTCCCATTGACATGGCTTGGTTTGGAATTCCACAGCTGAGGAGGGAAATGGGAAACTTCTGCTAATGAATGTTCAGACTTGATTATGATTTTTCTTGTCTGTAGAATCCCTGAACTACTTTGATGTAAATATTTCATTTTACACAGTAATTGAGACTAAAGGTTCAGCAAAATACCGCCCCCCTAAAACCTCAGATGTTGGTTATCAGGCTATGATGTTCTGCTGCAAAAAGAAGAATAAAAAGAATGACATAAAGTAGATATTCCTGGAGGCAAAACATGTAGTACAGTACAGCTCATTACTTAGTAATGTAGCACACATAGGTGTGATTGTCATCCATCATTTTTACCACCATCTTGAATAGGATTATAGCCAATTTGTAGGGTCATACAGATACCTGTAATCCTAGGCATAAAGTTCTTTTCAGCTCAGGCCATTGCAAATCTGACATTTGTAATGTTCCATTTATGTTCTTTAGTTTATGAATGTGAATTATTTGATGGAAATCATCGCAGTGCAAAGGAAACCAGACAATGCATTGACTGAATGACAGCCAGCAGGTCAGGAAATCAGAGCGTTGTACTTCTTGTTGTTGATGAGCTTAGCTAAGGAATTTTTATTTATTTATTTGTTGTCTTTTTTATGTCTCTGCACTGATATGAGATATATTAATATGAAGTTTCCCAACTCATGCCCAGTGTATTCTCTTTCCATTCACTTCATCAAGCTAATCAGGTACATGAGGAGTGTGCAATGGTTACAAGGTCAGGGCTTATTTCTTAATAAGACTACCAAGGAAAGGTGGATGTGACATGAAGTTTTTAAGTGATTCCCTTTTGATGTGCTACTCAGGCCACTGAAGCCATGTGGGCAGACCCCACTGTCTGTGTGGGCCTCAGAAGCTGCCCCATAGGTTGGATTTCGGATGTCACTTATACATAAAGTCAATAAACTTTCTAAAAGGGAGGAAAAGGAAATAGAAATAATAAAGAAGTCTGTGTTTCTTTCTGATTCTATTCCTTTCTCACTTTGTTATGTTGCATTTTAGTGCTTTCTGCTGACATGGAAATTACTAGAAATAGCCAAGTCCTTCGTGCAGTGTAGAGGGGTCATTGCACTCTGCTTTCTGGAATCAAATTTCTTGGGATTTTTTTCTAGGGTCTGATTTAGAGAGGCTGAAAGGCTGAAATAGTTGTCTATATTGAACATCATTTTCATAGTGGACTTTATCAGATTCTGTAGACTTCTAAATGCTTAATTTCTCAGAACTCCTCCCCAGGCTGGTATACTTCCATCAGCTTCGTAATGTCATTAGAAATGGCATGAAAGAAAATCAGTCAAAGCAATGAGGGTTACTCACTGTTCAGAAAATATGTGGTTGTTTTGTCTGTACTTCTCTAAGAAATATTTTGCTGCATTTCGGTGTAGAAAAATACTGTTGTGTATTTAAATTTCTTGAGTAACTTTTAAGGGTTTCACTTGGCTGACACTTCTTGGCCTTGCCTTAATCTTGGGATTGTTTCACAAGAGACCTAGGGAACACCCACTGATAACAATGTCAAACATTCAATGTATTTACTGAACGTTTCCACTTGCTTGATCATTAAGGCATGCCTTGGCTATGAGGTCACCATGTTGTGTAAGGGTAGAATTTATGGGGTGATTTGAACTATAGGGGAGTCCTGACATGTTTTTGGCAAATACCGTCAGATAGCATGGACTGGTGCCACTCACAATTGTAGCTCTGGGATATAATCAGGTTCTAGCATGAATGTGTTGCATTAGAATTCAAATCCTCTGATTACAGAGAAGATGGGAAAAAGGTTATTTAAACAGACCTGGCGTACGGTGTGGGAGTCTTTTTATCAAACATGTTTTGTTGTTTGTTAAAGCAGATGATTTAAACGTAAAGCGAACAAACAGAAATTAGAATGTAGTTTTAGAAAATCAGTGAAGAAAGCTTTATATAAATATAGCATGTAATCATCGTGCTGTCCTCTTGAATCCTGCATTTAGGTTGGAAAGAGCAGTAAAAGGACTGAGTAAAGACAATGGAAATGAGACCAATTCACCAGTAGCATGGGCTGTAACAGAGCCAGGGCTTCCTAAGCTGTATTCCAGGATTTGCCATGGACTGGGTAGCCTCACAGACTTTATTAGAGACCTGTTTAAAACTCATTTAAATGACTGAAAATCTTAAATTAAATTTCAGCACATTTTAGATACAGCATTAAGTACTTTGGTTGCCACCATTTACCACTTCTCTGCTGGTACTGTTTTTAGAAACCAGCCAAGAACAGGATTTAGATCTGTGGCTTTTACCACACACCTGCTGCCTGGCTTTCAGTTTTCTGACTCTGTTTTTGCTCCAACCTCTTGTTTTGCATGCTTAAATTGCAAGCTCTTCCAGACAAGGTCCATGTCTCGCAGGAGATTTGTAGTCTGTCAGCTGTGGTCCTCCTGTAAGACAAACAACTGATGATGGCTGCTGCCTTGGCTTTGTATCTCAGCAGTTCTCCCCCAGTTTATCTAAAACATGTAAGTAAAGCCAGATCTGGTGCTGAAGGGTGACAAAACAAAGTGCATATTCTAATACATTGCAAAGATAATAACCCCTTGACATCAATCCCAGTAATTGGTCTTTGTTTCATTACCTGAACTTTTTACCTTAACATTTAAAAAATCTCCCTGTTAGCTGGATGCTGAGTACAGGAAAGCACTGGTAAATGATTGGCATTTTAGTGTGACTTCAGGAAGGAAATGCTCTACATGCACTGACTTACACTATATTCCTTTATCCCACCTCTAATATAAAGGAAGGAATCAGAATTAAAAAAATAAAAAATAAAAAATAAAAAATAAAAAATAAAATAAAATACAATAAAAAAAAAAAAAAAGTGAAATAAAGGCCAGAAGAAAAGAGTGATTGTAGGAGTTTCAGTATACCCTTGTCAGGTGAAGTCTAAACAAGACTAGCTGATTTGTGGCCAGGGCCTTTCACAAAGGAGGTATGATCAATACAGACAATATTAGATGTTATGTACATTTTAAAGGAATCACTAGCAGAATATACACTAGGGGATTTTTAGAAACAGTCCTGCTGCTATGTGTATATTTAGAAATATGCTGGATTAGAAGTCCACAGCCCCTCAAATGGCAAGTTTCAGAACTTCCTGACCCACCCCCTGGAAGATTTTGGGTATTGCTTTTTGTAAAATAACTTTGTTCGACAGACCCATTTACATGGGATAATAGGCAAATACTGTGATCTATTTTTCTATCCTTATTTTTTTATTTAAAGTTTTCTCTTTCTGTTGGGGTTAGGACTATCCTATGACATAGAAAGGGCATCACCATTTTCTGTGAAAAACAAACTGCCTCTCAAGCAGATACCACTCTCCAGATACCTGAAAAAAAGTTAGGTATTAGAGAAGCTGGTGTATTAGCATTGTGAAGCTGACATTATCAACATCACAAATGTCATTTACGAGTTGTCACACAGCTATTGTTAAGAGGCTATTCAGAAGAACACAGTACATCATAGTAACTGTCACTCTGCTTGCTGCAGTCACCGAACCACCAGGCAGTTAAACAGAACATTTCTTTTGCTTTCAGGACAAATGACTCTTAGAGCTTGTTTATGTGACGAATTCTTTGCATTTCAGCATCCCACACAAATATTTTGTGCTAACTGCAGAGGTGCAGACCTTCAGTTTGATGACAGCCAGGTGGGATGGGATGGCAGTCTGGCCCCCGCTGCTGGCCAAGCCTACTGGGAAGCAGAGACCCCTGTCTGGGGGGAAAAGAGGTGGGGGAGCTGGTGCTCCAACTCTGGTACCTCTCTCCCAGTTCTGGAGGACACAATCTGGCAGCATATGCAGCCTCCTGGCCCTGGCTCTAAGCAGAATGGGAATCAAGCACCCATGAGAGCTGCTCCTTCATCCCTGCCTTTCCTGGGGCTCCACCATGTTCTGTCCTCCTTCACAGCAGTGTTGTATCAGGTATCTCCTCAGGTATCTCCCTCTGGCTGCACACCACCTACAGCAAATTGAAATTACTCCATGGGCTTCCCAGCTGCCATAGCTCTGACACCAGCTGAGGGTCTGAAACACTTAATATTAAAGTGCACAAAGATACATGAAAGCTAGCTCTAGAATTAGGATTTGAATAGACACTGCTAACCCCTTTAGGTCATACTGCATTCAAACTGTTAAGCCTCAATCCTCTCATCTTTCCATGAGTTGAACTTCTACTGACTTTAACCTGCCCAGCCATATCCTTGAAAGCCAGCTTCCCCAGTTACTGCACCACGTGCAGCCCTGCTGGACCTCTAAATCTTTCAAGAGGTTTGTAATTTGGTGCATTCCCTAAGGAAGAGTTGGAATGGGTCCAGGGAACAAGGCTAATTTAGTAGATGGGAGAATACATCTTCTGAAGAAATGGCTCCAAGACCTTAACATGTTGGGCCGTGAAAAAGGATCAGGTGAGATAGGATTTAATTATAGTGTACAAGTACCTAAGGGGACGAATGCAGAACTAGGTCTGAATCTATATGAAAAAGGTAAAATAGGAGGTCATGGGCTGAAAATGAAGTGCAATTCCCGCAGTAGTGGGCTATTTTGTATATGTAATGTCCTGTCAAACACGGTAGCTGAAACTGGTAGTAGTAGATATTGTAACCTACTTATTACTGTTGCAATGTGATTAGATTGCCCTGCTGATGGTTTTTCCAGTCACAATTTTTTCTTCTTCTGTGAAGAAGAAAATTTACTATTTCAATCCGCTATGCTACTGTGGGAGCGTGGGGGGCATTCCTCAAAGCTGAGCTTCTGGGCATTAGAATTAGAGATAATATTGAAAGGCTAATGGTAAGAAATACTTAACTATTTTTTTCCACTGAATGCTTTAAAGGTTTGTATCAACAATACTGTAGGCCTCACAAAACAGCATGACTCCCTCTATGGTCTGCTATGGTTCAACATCATTCACCTTTTTCATGCTTAGATAGCTGGGGAGGAATTAAAGATCTAATTTAGGAGCTGATTAGAGCATGTGGAAAATAAACTTAGGCTGCCTTAAAAAAAAATGGTTTCCTGCCACTAATTTGCAATGGTTTGTTTTTAGTTTGTCAATAAGTTTGTGCAGGGAATGGAGCCAGTTTCAGCTGCTATTTCCAACTCTGAAAAATATCAGGATACATGGAGGAAAATGGGACATTGGACTGCCCTTTTGCAAACTCCGTAGCTTTGTTTTCACCCATTTCCAGCCACTTGATCATCTAGTAATAAAAAAGTTGCTCAGAGAAATGTTTAATGAAAGATTTTGTGTCGGATTTACAGGGCATCAATAAGCGGGTTATTTCAGACAACCTACATTCAGGCTGCATGTTCCCTAAGCAGCGTTCAGAGTTGATTTATTTACTATACCAGAAGTGCAAGGAAATAATGAGTAAGGCAGAAATTCATTCTGCCAATACTCCTGCATTCTTTCTGCACATTTATTTTTTTTAATGGGAAACATCCTGTTAAAAAGTTTGATTAGACTAATTCCAAATCTATAGCACCTATAGATTAATAGGGCTTGCAGAGAACTGCTGCTTCCCTCAAAGGTCCCTGCTAAAGCACTGAGACTTTGATTGCTTCCCACAGCACACCAGAGTGCTGCACTGGTTCCCTCTCGCAATGGAGATGTTCGGAGCTGAAGCAAACCCTCCCAGGAGGTCACTTTGGGTCTCTCCTGGTGGAACATATGGTTTTGGCCTGGATATGCCTGGTAATTTATCTCAGCAGCGCTGATAACCTATCTGTAGTGGTAATCCTGTGCTCCTTCCGCTGCTCCTGGAGAAGAACAGACTCCTCCACCATGCAGCTCACCTTTAGGAAAACACTAAAAGTGGGCCACATGGACTGTGCCTAACAGGTCTTGTTCCTTAGCACAGGTTGTAGAGTGTTGAGTGACTGATCTGGCTCCTGGGGTCCTTTTGCACATTATGTTTGCACCTCTATGCAAGATTCATTCCAGTTGCCACCACTGTAGCCCCTCAAGCTCAAGTTTTGTCTTCCCCAGTGCTTTCCTTGCCATACCCCAAGGCAAATTCTGTAAGTAAAACTGAGGATGTCTTTGACTAACTTCAATTTCTTCATCTAGATCAGTTTCTTCATTTAGACCAGTGTCTATGACAGAGATAATGACCTTTAAAATGAGGTTAATAATACATTCTTATCATTTTTGCCCCATATATTTAAGTTTTCTAGAGCAGAGACTATTTTCTCCAGGCTCTGGATTGGTGCATATCAGTTTATATCTTGCAAGAAAATTTAATATTTTAAAATATATTTCTTTGAAGATTGTGATGGAAACAAGCTTGTTAATTTCCTCAAAACAGGGGGTTTTGATTCTATACTAAAAACATTTTTTTAGTCTTTTGTTTTCTGTTATTACAAAAAATTCATTTTACTAATGCTGGTAAAATGCTTCCCTAAATTAATTAAAAAAAAAAAAAAAAAAGAGAGGGAGAACTGGAGTATTGGGCCCATTATAATGACATACTACAACATGTCAGAGTAGTGGTACACAAAAAATAAACTTTAACACTTCTAAGCTTTTCCTTCTTCAATTTTTTTTTCTGTTTTGCTCACAATTTAATTAAAAGAACGCTTTTTCTAATAAAAGGTTGGGTGGTTGTTGTTTTTTGTTTTGTTTTGTTTTTAATAAAATGCCTTTGAGGAGCTTTAGTTCTGTTTCCATCCCATCTCCCTGCACCTTTCTTCAGCTGAGTCCTCTAGCTATAGTACAAAACCAAATACTTTTTATTTTATTTTGTAGCTCAGATTGATTAATTCCCTGGGTGCAGTAGTCAATAAAATGAATAATGCAGCAATGGTATTTTTTAGGGGAAAAAAAAAAAAAAAAAATCAGAGTACTGCTTTGGATTGCTTTATTAGATGATACATCTACAAGATGTAGTTATATTAATCAACTTTAACAAAACACAACTAGAAGGCACAGCCGTAAACAAGCCAAGCCAAGGCTGTGGGAGTCTGAGCAGAAGACACACCTCAGCAATCTGTTTTGTTCTGGTTCAGCTAGTCATTCAGGGTAAAGTGTCTATTGCCTTTAATCCCTTGTTGGTGTTGGTGTTGCTACTTCGTGTGCTACAATCTGAAGAACTGTCTGAAATACCTACAGTAAAAATTAGCAGAGTCGGTAATGGGGGAGAACCGAGCCCCTCACCAAGAGATTTCTAATGGAAGAAATTCTAGATTCAGCAAACAGTTCCTTTTACCTGCATGGATTATTTCACTCAGGAAACTGGTTAATGTTATGCTAGCAAAAGTAGCGTGTTGAGGACTTATTTTGCCAAAACAAGCTGCATCTCCCTGTAGAGTATATTTCCAGGATTCTTCTATTTTACAAAGGTAAGCATGGTGATAGACTGAAAATTACTTCATGAAATGCTCTGGGGGAAAAAATCAATCTTCAGGTAATGTGTTTGCAGTACTAAGTACACATTACTTAGGACAAAGTGCGAAATGCACCAACTTCTGTCTATAAATATGATACAAAATTTAACTCCAGAAGATCTAAGGTGTAAATGTTCTAAACACTTATACGCAGATCTCCTCTTGCTTCCTGCATGGCCTTTCCCCACTAACTGTGATGGAATATGTATTTTTTTAGTACTCCATGGTATCTTGGAAAAGAGGAACAAACGTGGAAAATGGCCTTAAGTGGCTGGAATTATTGTGATTTGAATGAATGGCTTTTCATTAATTTCTGTCAGAGAACAAACGGTTCGTTATTCTTCAAATCCGACTGAAAATCTGCTTAGAAAAAAGAATGATACTTAAATGCTCAGCAGAAAACTGTGGGGTTGCATTAACCCATCAACACTTTAAAAATACTTAGTTTAGATGGCTGAAGTCATTTGGATGGGTAGGACATTTCCAACCTGACCTAAGTCAAACTTCTCTAGAGAATGTGTAAGTCCAGCCACTGGTTAAGTGGTCCTCCAGCAAGATCACTGAAAATATTTGAAATATAATATTTTATGATTCTAATTATTCTCTTCTTTTTGACTACACCTGAATTTAGGGTAGCAAAGCCCCCCACAGCATCCTGATGTATTTTTAGTGCCAAAGAACATCTCAGAAGGCCTTATACTTTTTAAAAATGCCCCCGATGTGGCTGTGCAATTCACAGTCTGTAATGGATCAGTATTTCTACAGCCCTCAGCCTGGCCCCTGAGCCTCCAGGGGCTGGCTGACCAATATTTCTGTTTCTTTATGCTAATCACGATCTGACTTCTCCACAGTTGTTTGTGCTTTCCGTAGTTATTTGTGTTGTGTGCTACTCAGAGGCACAGGCTGCGAGTTCTTTAGCAGGGATTTATCCCTGTGAATCTACTGCACTTTTCACAGCAAAGAAGCGATACTTTATATGGTGCCTTGGCCTTACCATTACATAAATAACATTTTGTTGTACCAGCACAACTCCTTTGACGTTGAAGGACTCACTGAAAGAGGCAATGAAGAAGCAGAAATCTCATCGCTTTAAAATCCTGAGGTCTGAAGCATGTTTTTCTGTGAGATGTTATCCAGATAAGCAAGAATTATGTTTTGAGAATTCTAGGGATATTTTTAAATCCCAGCCAACATGGTATTAAATGCACTCTAGATTTATTTTATTTTTTTTTATATATTGACATAGTGGCCAAAAAGAAAAAGAGTAATCCTGCCCTAGGCTGCATATTCTAAACCACAGATGCAACTGCAGATATGATGCTTTTAGTAAATTGACAGAGGGAGTTGTACAAGTGGTTTAGATGATTCATATTATTCCTCTGGGCAGCATCTCAATTCTTCTCTGAATGAGTTTTGGTGTTCCCTTACCAGGAAGGACAGCATTGTTAGAAAACAGCATTCTGAGGCTAAAGCAACCCTTCTGTTGTAATACCCCTGCAGCACTGGCAAATCTTTAGCTCCCTTTAAAAGGGAAGCTCCCTGTGCATACCAGATAAATCCGAAGTCCTGCTTGTGAATCATCTTGTGCATCACATCACCTTCATTTCTGAATCTTTGCTTTAAGATCACTTTTTAGTTTTCCTTATGTCCCTATCCTCCCTTTTGACCCCCTGGCTTACCACTGTTGCCTGTCTGTTGGCTTCCATTCTGGTTTAAGTCTAAAAATGAACCTGCTGGCCTGCCTGCTATGTAGACTCAGGCCTGGTTTGCAAAAAGTCTTGAATTTAAGCACAAGAGAGCAGCAACCAGCACTCCAGCCCATGGACAGTCCTGTAAAAGTGTCGAGCTGGGGTGTTTCCCTCCATGCCCTCCTGTCCCCATCCCTTGGCAAGACTTAACATGACCAATGCCTGGCATCCCAGGCTGAGAAGTTTCATGGGAAACATTTCTGAACAGACTTTCTGCTTAATGACATTTATGGTAGATGGATCTGTTAACCCTTACAGTTAAATCTGTTAACTACTGGCAACAGAAGAGGTTTTCCATTGCTTGCCTTAACTACCTGACCAGAAGCTGGAACATTTGCTTTCTCGACCATCAATCCAAAACACTTCCCCTGCTTTCCAGCAAAGTCCAGAAGCCTCCAGGCTGTCACATAGTCTGGCACCAAATGCCCTGCTGAAAGAAGATGAGATTTACAGGGTAAAAGCTGGCAAGATGATCTGGGTGTTTAGCCTGGTAAAAGAGGAACATCCCTGGGTAGGGAGAGTTTCAGGCCCTGCTGCTTGTTCCTACTTATTTTTGCATTTTATTTGTAAGAGCAGACCCACTGAGGCTCGTCTCTCTAAGGTGGGCTGGGTGTGAACACAGAGCATGAACTCAGCCATTCTTTGCCAGTGCCACTTAGGAACAGTGAGGTGTCAATTCCCTCAAAGTAACATATAAGTCAGAAATATCAGTGTTCATCCTCATTGTAAAGCTTCTCTAGAAAAACAAGCCTCCAGTTCTGTCCACGTGAGCTTTCTCCCAAACCCCTCTCCCACTGACCAGACAATTGTGCTCTTCAGGTTCTTTCTCCTCACTTTATCCTCACTTTACATGTCAAGGTACGGACAAAAGGCCTAATGCCAGAGGTGTTGTTCACGTATGATAAGCTTGCAAATGCATGCTTGGGGCACCGCCGAAGTCAGACAACTTGTCTTGCCAAAAGGCAGAGCTGCCTGGGCTTGCCAGAAGGCAGAGCTGCCGCCTTGCTGCCTGTACACTGCCCTGAAAGAGATGCTCCAGGAGCCCACGGGAGGTCATGGAGCGTGCAGGGAAGCAGCTTTCTCCTGCCTGCCCCACTGAGGCCACGTGTGCCCGCTTGCAAGGTGTCAGCCACCACAGAGCATCTGTCAGGAGGAGAGGAGCATCCAGAGCACCAGCGTGTTTGCCATAGGTAGGAGAAATGGAGGTGCAGAGAATGAGAAGGGGAAAAAAAAGTGGGAATGGGATGCTAAGGGCTGGTGGAGGACAAGTTGAGGTAGGTGGAGCTGAACAACTAGATTTTGTGGTGGAGTACTTTGAGAGGAGCCTGGAATTAGTTCTTTTTGTGTTTCAACCTCTTTCTCTTTATTCTGACTCCGAGATTTTTCATACCCCTGTAGAAGGTGGTCATACAGCTACATCTCTTACTGATATAACTCTTTGTGCCATAACAGCTTCATCCGTCTGGTCCTTAGCTGTCCCTTCAGCACAGACCATTGCTGCTAACTGCTAGGAAGAGGCAGAATGGGAAACTATGGCTTAACAATGGTAATCATAAAGAAAAAAAACTTTCTAGAGGCTGCAAAAGATGGATAGAAAAGGGACGCATATTCTATGGCTCAATGTCTTTTGTAGCTTATTAAACAGAAGTTTTGGGGAAGTTGACAGATATGTTACTGAATAATGGCTGCATTTATTCTCTTCCTTTCCAGTCCTTTTAAGAGTCTCTCTTTTACTCTCAAGATGTGAAGTTACTTTGATAGCAGGAAGTCAGTTGCAATTCCCACTTCAGCTAGCTCTGTTAGATGTTGAACTGCAATGCCTTCAGCCCAGTAACGCCTGTAGATCTCCATCCCTTCCAGTAGTTGGTACACATCTAACCATAACATCTACAGTGCTCTAGCTTTTAGAAAAACACCCTGGAAAAGAGGGAAAGCTAATGTTTAGCAAATATCAGAAGAAACGACAGCATAAATTAAGCTCTAAAACCAGATGTACGTTCCAATGTAGCAGGCTTTTTGAGTTTATTCTGCAAGATCAATATTTTTAGATTTGCTGAATTTCTAGAGGCAATGTTTTCAATCTGAAAGGCTTTTAGCCGGGGAGAGCATGAGGAACATCAGGGAAGATGCACAGGATCCAAAACTGAGGTTTCCAAAACGGTACACTGGAACATCTCTCATTGTTTTAATGCTGAAGATCAATCAGCTTTAAAGCACACCTAACATACAATGCCTCATTTTTCACCTGTAATTCAGCTTCTGAAGGTGGTTGCCTCCTCTCTCTGCATCACCAGTGGTCAGTTTATCTTTGTTAGCCCAGACAATTCCCCGGGAAGATACACTTCTGTCTGTCACGTGCTCCTTCAAGGGCTAAGCTCCTCTGCACTTTATGAGGAATGATTTGTACTAGCTTTTAGAGGGTACACTCTGTTTTTATACTTGCAGCACTGCTGAATTTGTAACAGGTGTGGAGATATGTGACTGCTTATCCTCAGTCGTCTTATTCCGGTTTATTAGAAGCTCCTGAAATATGCATTAACGGAACACACACAGCACAGAAGATGCTGCACAAAATAAACCTGTAAAACTGCTTGCATTGGTGGTGGTTAATATCTGAAAGAGTTATTTTGGACACCCAGAATACTGACACTGTCTTCAGCCTTGAGGCTGGTTAGTGCAAGTCAATAGTAGACATTGCGGTTCTCCCACCTTTCTCCTTTACATAGGGAAATGAAGTGAGGGATCAGTGAGGGAGCTTTGTGGCCATAAACATGTATGCTCACTGGCACTCCACATCTTTCTCTGAGAAAAGGAAACTCAGCAATATCTGAGGTAGAAGCTCGTAAAAACCTCCTAGTTGCCTGCACTGTCACTGGTATGGTGTTTAAGATACTTTCAAATATCTTTGGAATTGTTTATGCAAGTTAACATTTCTTTCCTTAACTGAAAGTTATCTAAGACAAGAATTCACTAAAAATCTAATGTTGCCAGGTAGGTACCATATTAATATTCAAGCAAATCTCAGCCTTTTGCACAATTGTGCAAGTTGACTTGCACACAGAAGCACACCCTAAGTTAACATGTTGTATTTTACCACTGCCTTTGCTATACTGACACCCTTTTCATTGCCTGTCGCATGTGCGGGATGAAGCAAGAAACCCCAGGCTACAAAACTGTAGGATCATATAAGGAAAACTATATTATCATATTTATTTTCAGTGGGAACAAGATGAATGTGTGTAGGCAGCTCTCAGACTGATACTTGTCAATCTCTGACAGCAATGGCAACTCCTGGGAGTCTAAAATCATTACAGCCCTCTCAATGAGTTACAGGGATGATGAAAGCCATGCATTGTAACAAGCAGATGCAGGGTGCATCTAACAAGCAGAGTTCTTGTGTGAATATTTGCATATGTTCCAATATACCATTAGTATATGTGATTTTAGGTTTTCAGGACATAAAAATAATAGGTTAAAATGAGATAGAAAAATGGCTGATATTTGTTGTTCTGAATATAAGGAATTTAAGGGAAGTGTTATTTTTTGTGTATCTCTACACAATCTGGCTGTGAGTTAGAAAATTTTTACCTTCTGGAGAAACAACCATTTTGAATACAGGCAAATGCTCATCTACCCATTTATTTGTTACTGTGCAGCGTATCTCCTCAGCTCAGAGCTCAGTTGTTCCAAGGTTTGCTGGAGCCCTGAGGATATATGTGTTTGAGAAAAGGCATGGCTAATTTCCCACTCACTGCACTTCCTTTGCCTTGTTTCCTACACAGGGCTCTATCCTTCCCAAGGAAGCCTGAGAGCAACTCCTTTTCCTCTGCCATTTGGGCATCGTTTGGCCCAGCTGGCCTTAACTAACACAACGCGGCCTTGGGGCTAACAACTCACCTTTGTGGTCACAGGCACTGCTCCATGTTCACACGACTGTGGTGATGAAAAGTTAACAAGACCAATTCCTTGTTCCCTGTCCACCAAAACCCTGCCAATGTTCGTTTGCTGCAGTTTAAAGAACGAGGGAGGTGGCAGCGAGAGACCTGTCAGCGGTGAGGGCCCACCAGTGAGAGGTGCTCATGCTGGTGGGTGAAGTTGGTGACATCCCTGTTTCTTGTCACTGCTGCTGTTCCCAGCTCGGGTTGTTTGCAATTTATGCCTTGCTGAGGTATGCCGGGATGCCCATTATTTCACAGAGCTGCTTCCCTCTGTCATCACTTTGGCTCGGGGAGCTAACATTGCATTAATTATATTCTCTTGCAATATTTAAGCTTCTCTTAGGAACGGTGGGGACTAAAATGCTTTAAAAACATCCAAAATAGAGCTTGGTGTTTTGAAATCAAAATTTTTATCATTAGACAAATGATCCCTTCAGAGTCCCTTTGGAGATGCACGCTTTGGTAGTAGTGATACTTTCCAAAACAAGAGGGCCTTGACTTTCGGATCAATCTCTCTTAAGACATTTTGCAATGAAAATACCACAAACTTGGGCCTTAAACTGTGTAGAGCATTAGTAAGTGATAGGGAGAGGAGGGATTACAGACCCAGAGCATTTGTTCTACCACATGCTTGACCAGAAAGCTAATGAAATCATCAAATATACATAGCTACTTGTTTTTCTGCTTTTTAGCTAAAAATTACCAATGCAGTGATTACTCATCAATGTTAAAAAAGATTGTATATCTAGCATGGCAAATATATGCCAGCACTTTGCCTGGTATTATTTACTGTGGCTGGGTTTTATACCCATGAAAAAATGGTTTTCTGACAGACCTTTAGCGTGCTAAACCATAACAGATTGTCTGGGTAAGTACGTGTAATATGCACAAATGAACACACAAGCGTTTTTAATGAAGATAGAATGAATAAAGAAACTGAATTTCCAACACTTCTAAAGCTCAGTTAAGGCAACAAGTCCTTTTCATGTCTCAAGGGAAAAACCTTACTAATTTTGCTCCTCTCTGATTTCTGAATTAATGACTGTCATCTGCAGTACTCCAAATGAACGAGAATCTCTCTCCCATTAACAAAACACACTTTGTACTTGTAAAAGAGAGGATGAAAGAAACCATTTATCTCAGAGGTTAATACATTTGAATGGGCTGGAGAGGCCATTGCCTACTGAGAAGTGGCTGCTGACCATTTGACTGAATGCTTGTACACTGCATAGAACCTGGAAATAGCTATTCTGCCTATGTAAAGGGGTCTGCAACAAAGTTTTTATCAATACTGTTGTTCCATGGGAATTGGATTGCCTGAATTGCATGTTCTGTACGAGCTTCATCCTGCCAGGCAGTGGGCATCCCCTCTTATTAAGATTTTTGCATTTCTTTTGTTTCTATTTATTGCACGTTGTAAAGAAATGGCTTATATAGGAAAGGAAAATGAGGAAAAAAAGTTAAGAAATTTCCTGCATATAAAGTGAGATTTTCAGATTTTCTTTTCACTCCAAATTTCTTTGTGAAAACAACAACAACAACAAACTCATTATTTGTGGATTATGCTTCAGGCATAGTGGGCTCTTTAAAATTTCTAGTGGTGTCCTCCAGTGGATTTCACATTTTTTCACGATGGGGTGGTTATTTGGTGCTTCATTCTACAGAGTCATGTGGAAGTGTCCAAAGCAGTTAATTCTGCATAGAGGAAAGATGAAAAGAAAATGTGAGGGAGTCTCACAGGAGAAACACATGGCATTAAAAGCAAACAAACAAACAAACAACAACAACAAAAAAAATACTTATGGGAGGTCTAGAGAACAGCTTCAAAAATGGCCTATGAACTTGTCATACATATATTGCACGTGCCATGTAAAGGTCTCTGGATTAACTCTTTGGATACAACAAGCAAGGTGTATCACAGCCATATACCTCAGTTCCACTCCTTCTTACTTTTGAGACCTACCTAAGCTAAGAAACATAGAGCCGGTTTAGATATTTCTATACTGCATTTACACCATTTGAAAAGTCTAGTTTGAGTTTATCAAAAAAGTTTAAAAGGATCCCCTCTATGGGAAAAGATCATCTGATACCACAAATCCCTTTGATTTAGCCAACAAAATAAGAAAACTCAGTAAGTAGAAATCTGGAATTTAAGAACTGAAACTGGTAAACAGATTAGTATAACTAATTACTGGAAGATCTCAAAAGGGAGGAGAAGAAATAACCAAATACCAGAAGGGCAAACAGGGAATTTGTTCAAAATAACAATTCAGGCCTCAAATATGCACCTTGGCTTAAGATGTGCTTCCTTCTGTACATAAATAAGATTTTGGACACCTCTAAAGCAGCCGTCACTAAAGTATTGCTCGGTGTTTTGACTGCCTGGATTATCTGGAAAAAAAAAAAAAAGAAAGAAAAAAAAATTAAACTACCCCCCCCCCCCAAAAAATTAATAATTCAAAAGAACTGTGAGAATTGAATAATTAGTAAAGTAAAATAAATAAATAAATAAAAGATTTGAGGAAGTAAGAAATATAGTGGTTGAAAATACTTACATATTCATCTGAACACTTTGTATATTTCTTCTGAAGGCTCTGAAAAATTAAATAGATTATTCAATAGAAGTAAAACGTCCCTAAAATAAATGAATTCCTTTTTTTTTCAGATTGAACAAAATGTATTGGGTCATCCATCAACATGTCAGTTTTGAGGAAAGATTTTTTTAACCAAAGAAGTATTGCGTACCAAACCTAAATGTATCCTCTGATTTTGGGGAAAGAGGGAAAGAAAGATAAAGAGAGTTCTTCCTTTGTTGAGCGAAAAATGCAAACTCATGAGTGTCGTTCTTTTCTATAGAAGTGGACTGTGCTGGATTCCTGTTGGCCATAATGCACATACAGATAGAGGTCACAAGAGGTTCCTCCAAAATAACTTTAGCTTCCCCTGAAATAACTTATCTTCATTGCAGTTGACACAGTCCTCCATTGCTGCCATGTATATCTTATGCACCAAGCAGATCTTCAGAGGAGGAGTCTGCCCTCCGGCACAGCCTTTGTAGTAATAGGCATTTATTGTAGGGTCACCATTTCTTTAGCATTCATTAAAGACACTGATTAGAGAGGATGATAAAGACATTGCTGGAGTCTAAAGCCATTCTGGGGATTTAAAAAAAAAAAAAAAAGAAAGAAAGAAAAAAAAAGTGTAAAGTAACATTTTAAATGGATGCATCTATTTACTGCTGATATTTTCATACAAATGGTTTCATGATATTGGATTCAGACAGTGTAGCAGGAGCTTTAATTTGCTACAGTTCTGGTCTAATAGGTATAGAGACACCAGAGGATTCTGCAATACTGAACTCGAAGGTGTTCTGACAAACCTTTGTGCTCATAATAACAAGAGCTAGTGTGAGCTTATACAATTTAAAACTAATTGCCCAGCCAACATCCTCATTACCATATTGATGCAGTTCATAAATCAAAGCCTTGCCTATTCAAGCTGTTCACCAGCCTTGCATTAAGCAGCGTATTTCAACTTAGAAATGTAGCCTGCTGCCAAAACTCTGCAGAGACTTTAGAAGACTGATAGTAGTACAAACCTGGGGAGCTGAAATGCCACAAACTGATTTAACACACATGGCACTAAAGCACTTGCTCATGTTTGTTTTCAGAGTGTGTTCTGATTTAGCCTTAAAACTTTCCATAATAACATACTGTGGTACAGATACAGGTCCTTACATAGCAGAGAGCATACATTAATTCTTTTTTTTTTTTTTTGTTTGTTTGTTTTAATACTTATACCAGGTGTGTGCATTAAGAACAAACATAGGCTTCTTATAAAGGCAAAAAAAGGTAGAGGTTCTTACCTAAGTCTCCTAAATCTGTCACCAAAATTAAGTACTTGAAGTTAAATTTTTTGAACGGCCTACTAAGACTGCTGAAAGTACAATTCATTTGCCTGAAGAAGTGCCTACATCCAGGTGTCTGCCAGTGCCCTTTGAAATCCTCCTGCTGGCCTACCACATCCACCCACGGAGGAGGACTTGAAGGTGTCTCACACCCTCTGAGCTGGCAGCAGCCCAAGGCCCCATCCAGCCTGTCCTTGCACACCTCCAGGGATGGGGCATCCACAGCTTCTCTGGGCAGCCTGTGCCAGGGCCTCACCACCCTCTGAGGGAAGAATTTCTTCCTTACACCTAATCTAAACCTCCCCTCTTTTAGTTTAAACCACCTTGTCGTATCACTCTACTCCCTGACGGAGTCCCTCCCCAGCTTTCCTGTAGACCCTCTTTAGGTACTGGAAGGCTGCAATGAGGTCTCCGTGGGGCCTTCTCTTCTCCAGGCTGAACAACCCCAACTCTCTCAGCCTGTCTCTATAGGAGAGGTGCTCCAGCCCTCTGACCATCCTCATGGCCCTCCTCTGGACTCAATATAATATATCCATGACTCATTCTAATACATCCAGG
This sequence comes from Oxyura jamaicensis, assembly GCF_011077185.1. Taxonomy (NCBI): domain Eukaryota; kingdom Metazoa; phylum Chordata; class Aves; order Anseriformes; family Anatidae; genus Oxyura; species Oxyura jamaicensis. The sequence goes on from NC_048893.1 coordinate 181,195,271, forward strand.
CTTGTTGGCTTACAGCTGGCTGGGAATTTCTGCAGAGGCTTGAGCCTATTATTTTCCCAAACACCATGTCTTATGAGTTATTTTTCTGTTTATACTTTGTTCAGAAAACAGCAAGTGGGATATTTATTTACTATGTTTTCTCAGGAACTGAAAGCACTAAACCTTGATGCTAGGGAGCCTCCCTCCCCCTGTGCTTGGCTGGGCCCAGCCAAGCTTTGCAAGGCTGGAGAGCTGAAGCAAGAGTCAAGGCATAGAAGGGTCTAAAGATCAGGATCAGGACTTGAAATTTGACTTGCTGTTGTAAGGGAAGCTTGAAGCAAAAGCAGGGCACTGAAAAGTCATTGCGAGTTGTTGGAGCTATTGGGGGAAGTCAACAGATTGTGGGAAAATGAAGGGCTGCGGGGTTGGTTTGCTTAAAGTCATTGTCTCATCCCTATTAACGAGAAACCAGTGGGTAGGGGGAAAGGAGTGAACGTTTCCAATGAAAGGCAACTCCTCCATAAATGGAATTAGTAAGAAGAGTTCAGCTTATAAAAATAAGTGCTGACTTTCAGTTATGATGCCTGTTGAAGCCTCTGTCTCTTTGGTTCTTTGTGTAAACTCAATCATGACAATCAGTAAATCAAACAGAACAATTATTATGGATAGAGGATGAAATGTGACTAATACATGCCTTCATGTGATAAAAAACTTTAATTCCTGTTTACATCTCTTCTGCCTGTGTGGTCACAGTAGACACAAGCTTCACATTCCTTATACACAGATGGTGGATAATAATAAGTGAAATGAATATGAACTAATAATTTCGCATGAAAGCACCAAAGGCAATGATATGTTTTCCTTCTTCAAAGAAGCAAATAACTTTAAAGAACTCTATTTCATTATTACAGAATTATGACCCGTACAATAAACACAGATCTATACCAGCCTCTGCCCCTATAAAATGCCAAAATAACTGCCATTTTCCAGGGTCTTTTGCTACTGAAGAGTGTTACAGGTCCAGCAGAGATTTGTCAGATGGAAGAGGGCAGTTTTGGAAGCCACCCAAAGTATATCCACTTGCAGACTGTCGTGAAGAACAATTTTGAATTTTGTACTGATATACAGCTTTCAATAGACAAGAACTAAGTCCAAAAAAAAAAAAAAAAAAAAAAAAAAGAAAGAAAGAAAGAAAAAAGAAACAAGAAACAAGCTACTTGCTGTTTTTTTCTCTTTCAGCTGCTTAAAAAGATATTTAAAGGTGTGAACGTTACCCTTAGGTTGTCCATCTTAATATAAATATCCTCCAGCATAAGAAACCTATTTCTTCCAGCTTCTTCCCTCTTGTAAGAAATGAAGATTCATTTCCAGCCAGTCTACTGAGCATCCCATGAACATACGTAATAGAATTCACTATCTAGGCTAAAGAAACAGAGCTAGTATTTAAACTGGAGGGAGACCAGTGTGTCTTTGCTTACTGAAAGGCTGTTTCCTCACTTTGGTCTGGATTGGTTGCTTAGATGAAGAGCTATGATTTTACTGATGCTAAGAACCTCAACCTGAAAGGAGACAGTCTTTTTCTTTCTTTCTTTCTTTCTTTCTTTTTTTTTTTTTTTTTCTTCCCCTATGTGTTTAATCCAGTGTTATTTTTAAAGTATTTATTAGGTGTTGGTTCATTTTTGGGCCTCTGTTTATGAACAGCGTCTGCGTATGACTGGCTGCCTTTCCTGTTTCATGTGGATTACACTGGTCATATAAAAACAAAGACCAAGTATTCAAGGGCAGTATATAATAAATTTATAGTTTTATTTAAGAACACAGATTGCAGATAATACATATGCATGCATGCATACACAGCTTTCACTCCTTCTTCTCTGTGAGTATTAGGATTTTCTGTAACTCTGCATCAGGCTTCATGTCTCAGGTAGTTCAGTTGTAATCTTAAATGACTTGAAATTGCCTTCTAAAAGCACGTAGCAAACAACCTCAGGCCAGTATCTCATCAGAAGCTTGATTCTGCTTTTCATATGTGCAAGACAAAATATTTAAGGCAAATAGGGATTAGAGAAGAAAAAAATAATTGAATGCAATGCTATAATAAGCCTAGTGGCAGAAGGAAAGGTATTACTCTTTACAGATACGTCATTCATGTGCAGAGACACATAAACCCTCAGTGCACCATTCATACCTGACTTGTCTTCGGTACCTTTTTTTGCAAGGAAGCAATCAGGTGGGCAACAGTTGTGAGACTTTTCCTGGGGCTTGCTTAGCCCTTCGCTTTGCTGGTTCTCACTCACTAATTTTGCTCAGGATTGTAACCACTCAGTGCACAGTCTGCACACAGCAGAATAATTTGCAAAGCCAAGGCCCACATTATGTAAACTGACTAGGACTAAGAATCCATCTAAATTCTTAGAAACTCCATGAGTTGTGTTACAGAAGGTAATTGATCACCTTTGTCACAATGAAGCCACTGTTCCACTTTGTGGTAAGGTGACCGTGACAGTGGTGGTGATGATGCTGGTTGGGACCAAAACACAAATCAGTCAGGACAATTGCAGGATGTTGATATCTTGACTGGATTAAACTCAACCTCAGGCTAATTGCAAACTAATTGCAAAAAATGTGTCAATGACACTTCCTGGAGCAGAATCTTTCCCTCCTCTATGTTGGGAGACAATCCAGCCAATATAGACACATCAGTGAAGATGTTGGTTGGAAGGCAGAACACCTGTAACTAATGCACCTGAGACAGCCATGAATGTAGGCCCAGCTACAACAGCAAAATGTCTCTTTATCATTGTAGTTTATTGAATTTGAGAAGATATTTTTCTTTCCTAGACAATGCAAAATGAGCTTCTGTTAGAGTGGAGGTGGGGACAGACACGGCAAAGCTAAAGGGGAGGCTTAGTGTTGCAGCAGTCCTGGGACCATAAACATTTCTAAGTTGAGACAAGCCTCACTGAACTGTCATATAAAGTAATTCCTGTAAAATAGTTGCCTCGATATGTGGCTTCATTTGCTGAGTGACTCATTCATAAATATGCCAGATTCTTTGCTGACTGAAATACTACTTAACTTCAGTGAAGGCAATCAGGTGCACGAGGTGTAAGAGGAACCAACATCTCAGTGCTGTCTCCCTCACTCACTGAAATGAGTCAGGAGGGACATAGATTTGGCAGCATCTGTGAAGTGCTTCTGGATATTTCAAGGTGAAAAATGTCATCTGCTGCTGTTGGCAGGCAGGAGTCATTACACGAGCAGAAGAGTGTTGCAGCTTCTGCATTTCTCCTGTTTGCTCTAATCAAAAGCAATATACAGAAAGACATCCAAAATTATAACTCGGCAGTCCTCTAGCCCCATATTTCCAGTGGCAATTCATCCTTTCCCTTTGCAGGCAGATTTGCAAATAACTGGTTTGTAATCACACTTGGAAACTGGCATGTCCGGTGTGATTTCACTGTAGCCTACACTACAGCTCCATTTTGCAATGCGTGCAGAAGTCTGTCTGCAAACCATGATCCCACCAACATACATAAAAAGGAAGACTTGTGAAGCCTTGGTATAAAATGTAGGTGTTGAAGAAGCATAGACAAACAATAATTAGAATTTTCAAAGTGACATGGAAAGCTAATTTTGGTATTCCTTTATATTGGAATTATTACATCAAAAGGCATTTTGTAGCCTCCCTTTTCAAAACCTGACAGTATGCAAAGTGTGTGCACTGGGAACCTGGCTCCAGGTGCTCCAGGTGATAAAGCAGAGCACAATGTTCAGGTCTGGCACAATGTGAGGAATGAGGTCACACTATTTTTAGAAGTGCCTGGTGATCCTGTGAAGCATGCTCATGATCTCTCTTTTTACTTTTTTTTTTTTTTTCTCTCCTTTTTTTTTTCTTTTTCTGTGAATAATTTGGCCGGTGCTTGCAGAAGGCTGTTTTAGCCCCAGGGATTCTCACACATACTTCTGTTGACAGAGCTCTTGTGCAGCAAGCAAGCTGAAATGCCTTTTGTTAAGGATCTGCTCATTTCTTTTTCTGTTCTGCCCCAACGCTTGGAGGATCTTTTGGCTACTGAGTTCCTGTTGTTACGCTTATGGAAATTAACTGAATTGAAAAATATGGGGTTACCTTGCAAAACAGGTAAAATTATCATCAGGAAAAGAAAATCCTAATCTCCTAATTTGCTGTTAGTTTGTGTGTTTCACATTCTCTTGGCTTGTTTGTTTAATTTTTCAGGGGAAGATTGTTTAAGTCAATGGGAAATATTAAACAACATCATTGTGAAAGGGAAACAAATGCACTAGGGGCTGAGGGGTAGAAACTATTTTGGATGAGTGTTGTTCCATTCCAGCCAAGATCAGGACTTGATTTGGTGGTTAACTGTGTCACTTCACATTTAAACTGTCTTCTGAAAAGTATGAAAATTCCATACATTCACATGCTCTGCAATGCCAAAATGGAGAATGGATTTTGAAATGCACTCATGCACTCATTTAATGAGTGTTTGCAAAGTTATTTTAGGTGACTTGCTGTCCTTGTATTGACTCAAGAAAATATACACAAGTGAAATCCTCCTATTTAATGATTAAGCCTAATACATACTTTTTTTTTGTATGATCTTTGTGCAAAACTTGGTGAGTTTCAATACAATTTTTGTTTGTCTGGGCAAAGGAGAATCAAGCCAATACAGCATGATACACAAAAATTTATCTGTGAGTCTGTACAAATACTTCTGTTTGTACCAGACCATAAGAAAACTTTCCTTCCACATCATTTCACTAGCTGTACCTCGTACCTGTATTAATCCATTGCTGATTTGTATGAGCTTTCCTTGGAAAATAAAATTCAGTTTGTAAGTTTTAAATTAATTTGTGTAAAACCTGAAGTTGATTGGATATTACACCCAGATATGGATTTCATGTGTTACCTTTAAATATATATATATATACTGTGTTGCTTTTTTTGTGCTCTTCCCTAAGCTGTTTTGGAGTTGGTTTTAGTTGGATAGTTAACTGGTAGTCCCTACATCGTCCCTCTTGTCAGAAAAAATACCCATGTATGCCCAAGTGATTTTTATTTTTCAACATCTTAACCCACACCAGTGACTGCTGGTACAGCTAATGCTGAGTATATACTGAGAATCACATATGCATATGAAAGTAATTTCCCTTCTTATAAAGCCTTGAAGACCTTTCTCAGAGAGATTATTATTGTTCAGAACTTGTAAGTGTTCTTATATGTTCACATTTATAATTGTGGTAATAATTATCTTATTTTGCAGCTCTGTATTAGAGGCTTTTCATGACATGTACAGATTTAGCTCTGGATGTTCAGACCTCTCTGAGCATTTTGCTATGGGCAGAATTTCCAATCCATAGCTCTGCCAAAAATGTTCCATTTTTAGGAGCTTTAAGTGTCTATGTGTAACTTTTTATAAAATATGGAATTTGGTATTTTGTATGAGTGTGTTTTTTTTCAGTCACTACTAGATTGAGTAAAAGGATATGTTCCACAAGATGTGTGGGTAAACTCACACTCTCTTCTTACCACTTCCTCTTCAGAGATTTCTTGCACAAAAGGAGCCTGCTCCTGCATGCTTTCCTTCTCCTGGCTTCATCATAGGAAAAATAAATAAGAAGAGTCCAATGGAGTAAGAAAACCTAATAAAAGGAAAAACGTTTTCATACCTTTTTAATTAAACTGTAGAAATTACAGCTTCGCACCACAACCTGTAAAACTGGAAACCATTTGAAACAAAAAGCTAAGCAAAATTTTAAAAGAATATAGACATTTATTTTATATGCTAGAATATTCAGAGATAACAAAAAATACAATTTTTTGCAGTGATCATAATTCACGTTTTGGAGTTTAAAGCATCATCTTCAAATTCTAGCAATAAATAACACACAATTCACTTGCCTCATGCATACAAAGTACGATGTTTTAAACAAAGCATTCTACTTTGTAGTTTTGTAGTTACAGCAAAGATGTTCCTACAAACACTGAGGTGTATTCCTGCAGGTGTTATCACAGCAGAGCCTGCTGGGCAGCATTACCAGAACTAAGAAGGGTCCAGGGAACAGGCCAAGGGTGGGAAATTTCTGCCAGAAAAGAAAGGATGACATTGGGGAAGGGTGAGGACTGAAAATAGAGTTTGGGTGGGAGACCTGGAGACCTGAGGATTTCTAATCCTGCTGGAAGCTTCTGAGAAAATGCGGGCTTCAGATGCAGGTTTGTCACTTGCCTGTAGACATTGAAATCTGCTATTGAGTAAAAAAAAGACATGGGATGAGATTCTTCTTGCTTTTGTCCACCTTAAAGTTGGGTGACTGGTGTAAACATTTTGTCTAGACCACCTTCATAGTTTTGGATAAGGTGGTCAGGCTAGGAGGGAGACTCATCTCATGCCAAAATAGGTATCCAAGATAAGTGAGAGCATTTACCTTCAGGAAGCATTTTTCTCCCTTCACTGACTCCAGCAGGAGGCCAGACAGCTTACAATAATGTCAGACTTTTGCATAGCTAACTGTAGCTGAGAGGAAGTCTATCTAAATTGTGCATACGTGCTTGCTCACCCCTTCTACAGCTGAAATTCAAATGAATAATGGTAATATCATGGACCTAAATTTTCTGTCTGTGTACAATACTCTTTCTGTTACCCAAGGTATGCCTCTAAAACTAAAATATGTACTCGCCAGCAATAAAATACACCTCGCTGGTATGCACTGCTTAGCTTATGGCACAAGCAGTGACAGGCACATCACATGCCAGCATCTTACTCTGCTCACTTCCCACTTTGACAATCACAGCGCTGCCTTCTGACAAGCCTTCCCCATCAGTGACAGGCCTGCCACGTACATCAAAGGCGTAAGCTTCTCTTCTTATTTTGAAAAGCTTCTGTTCTGCTTTGCTGTCTTCCAGATGGAGTACTGAAACAATCACTAAAATAAATACTATCAATATTCAATCTGTTACAAAAAGTAAATTACATCTAAGGGTGAATGTAAGCTACTCAGTGAGGCGGGATCAGTTCCTCGCTGCTCCTGTCTTCCCGTGCGTTGGAGGTCCACAGACGAGAAGCTAGCACAGAAGTTAAGACTGATTTAAACCAGGCACGGGCAACTCTGATGTAGAACTGGATCCTTCTGTTTTTTTATCCTTATCTTTTTGCTTTGCAGATTTATTGGAAATGGACAGGTGCTGCACTGCATTGGCAATGCTGAGGGGGCGAGTGACAGAAAACTCTACCTATATTGAAATGTTCTTCCTGTTCTGTCAGCTCCTTTGAGTCCTTGCTCTTCCTCATGACATTTCAGTAGCTTTGCCAAAACACTGTAAAAGTTCTCAATAATTGAACACACAATAAAAATACAGCGAATAGAGGCACATTTTGGAAACAAGCATCTAACATCAGATTGAGTGATTCTGATCCATTGTGTCAATAATCAATGTAAAGTCAGTATTTCAAAAAACATTTCTGCGTTTGCCCGTTCTTTCCTGGTGTTTAAGGTAAAGAAGTCAGGGTTCTGATGTTTTAATCTGTATATATAAAACATCTTTGAAGATTACTATAAGTAAGTTTGATACAGGAATGTCCTATTTCAGGATTACTTCTACTGACAGACTCCAATGCAAGCCTGTTAACATCTTTTTTTTTTTTTTTCTTTTCTTTTTCAGGAACAGAGAGGCTTCAGGTAATTGATATAAGATTTGAGGCATTAATAATGATTGTCTGATCAAGGTTTTGGACAAATAAGGAGGTATTCCCTGGCCACGTATGTGGAGTGATGTATCTTAAGAAAACCAAGAATGAAGTCATTTTGATCTCTGATGGGTGAAGCTCGTTGGAATGGAAACCAACATCTATGCAGAAGGACAAGGCTCGCCACATCTTACACCTGCCAGGTGCCTGGGGACTCCAAAGGGAGCAAAGTATGAAGGATTCCAAAGAAAGACAGAAGAACAGGAAAGTCCATCTGAATTTCAGGATGTTCTATTGGAACCTGAGTTGAGTTTGCTGTCTGTGGCATCCTTACCAGACCGCAATGAGACATCCTTGCGACCTAGCAGGGTTGCAGGGTGTGTTAGTGCCAGCAATCAGTGTGAAGCAGAGCAGCTTCGTAAGGAATTACTGTCTTCTGCAAGGCACAAGCCAAAGGAAGATCATTTAAACCTTCCCTTGCACAGGGAATGGCCACTCCTTACAGGAAAAAATTCAGACAGAAAAACAGAAAGAAGTCACGAGATCAGAGTCATAAAACACAAACCAAGTGCCATCACTTTTTCTGATTTTGAATTTGTACCACATGAAGTTAATACTGAACTCCATATTTGTGAGGCAGGAGATGCAGGAGATTTTTCATCTGAAGAGGAAAAAGCAGATGGCAAAGACGATGACGATCTGTTTACAGAGCTGCCGCTGTATGAGGCTTTTTTCAATGGTCTTCACAGAAGGAATGTTTTCCCAAGAAAGCAAGCTAAACATGAACTTACTAAGGATCAACACATCTGTCATGTAGAAGACTGCGATGATCGTTCCAAAAAGGAATTGAAGGACCATGACAAGGAAGAAAAACACATGGAGCTGGAGGTAATAGAAGCTACTCTTTTGTTCCAAGTGTGTTTTAAATAAGTGGTATCATTTAAGCTTGGTTACAGGAGAACTTAAATTGTTATACAGAGGTAATGAATGTTAATTACATAATTAAGAATATAAACCTACAGTAAAATATATGAAATGTTAAAAATATAACGCTAGGCTTTTACATTAAACAAATCTATTTCTTCGGATCGGCCACATTTCCATTAGACTGAACCTCAAACAAGGACTGCTGTTTTCTTTTTAAATGGGAACATTGGCTCAGTTTCCCTTGCTCCTAGAAGATCATATGTCATGCCACATGCAGCAGATATTCCTGGCTATTCCCTGAGCCTATTGACTGTCCCGGAGGGATAACAACTCTGGTTTCCTAGAAGAGTAGCATATATTTCTTTATGCTGAATAATGGCCTTTTTTAGAGTAGAGGCACCACAGCACTGCTCCTCCTAACCTACAGCACTGATAAATAACAGCGCTTTCTGTATTCTTATTTCAATAAAATAATATGGAGTATAGGTGACCATCTGGTCTATAATAAAAAAAGTTTTATCTGTAATGGTGCACATCCTGATGCTGTATAGGCCAATGTCCAAAGTGAAAAGACAAGAATATTTAGGATGAAATGAAATAAAATCTGTAAGAAGAATCATCCAACTATAACCTTTCCTAAAAAAAAAAAAAAAGGGGGGGGGGGGGCAAAATAGCTGAGTTTTTTTTTTTGAACTAGAGGAACAGAAGCTTCCCAATAGAATAAGCAAGGCTTTCCCCGTGCTCCCAGCTGGTGACAAACCAAATGCCTGGAGCTAAACATGTTTATCCTTGCAGTAGTTCAGCTCTAGTACAGAAATATGAAGTGATTCCAAACAGTGGAGAAAACAAACTCTTAAAATTCCAGCGTTCCTGAAATGGCAGCAAATCTTGAACTGCAGGTCAGTCATACCTTTCTTTCCCCTCTTTTCCATTCCTCCTTCATTTTTAAGTTATTTTCAATATAAAAATAGTTTTGCCTTGAAATTCAGGGTGGAACTCTCATTTTTTACCAAGTTTCTTCTATTTTTCTTTGTTTCTCCATTTTCTTTCTTTTACTTCTAGAGCTTACAACACAGAGTTGCTTCATTGGTTTCTGATTAAATCAAGTAAAGAAAGCAGGGTCAGGACTCAAATGTCCAAGTTAACATCAGAATTATAGTATATAATGCTTAGTTACTTCTCTCCTTTAATACTGATCCATCTCCAGTCTGGGGTGACTAATTCTGACCTTAACTGAGTGGTAGATTTGTGGCTGCATTTGACACTGTGTCAGTGTCTACTTACACTTGACAGTGTAAGTAGGAAACGCATCAACTCACAGAGAAATATTACAGATTTTCACAAAGTTTTCACAAAAACGTTTCTCAGCAGCTAGTATTAGAAAACCAAGGTCCAGAGATGGTTCTAAAGCAGAGCACCTTTGGATGCAACACTGACCCTGAAAGATTCTTGTGGCACATGGATTATTAAAACGATTGAATTATTCCGCTACCCTAAGCCAAGGCTTGCTGCCTCATTTACTCAGACAGGGTATTCCAAAGGTTCCCGTTAATATAAATATATAACAAAATGCATGCGCAACATCCCTTGGACTCTGTTTACTGAAGGTCAATCCTGTAGATAAAAGGGAAAGGCTGGGTGCTGCTGTCATTTAGTTTACTTTATATCTATGCCATAAAATAAACTCAAGGATGCAGCCTGTGGTGCAAAATAATGGATTATAAATTGCCAGACAAGCATGTGAAATTACCTAGTAAATCTCTGAGAATGTGTCAAAACATTTCAAAAACTGTACAGATGCAATGATGCAGTCCTGGTTTTCATTTTTTTTTCCATGTAAATAAGTATGTATCATCCTAGAGAAGCCTCCAATAATTAAAAAGGGATTATCTTGTCTCTAAAATTTTAGCAGCAGTCATGCATTAGTACTCAGACCAAAAGCTCCCCCCGTGACTCTGTTTCAAGCCTATGCTAAGCAAATGTATGTCATTGTCACATTATTTATTTGTGTTATGTAGAAATGGGGCTGTGGAAGAAATGTCATTCTGCTGGAAAGAAAACGAAATAAAGACAGCATGGGGTAAAAGCGTTGTCAAAAGCAACCATTACTGCTAAGCCTCAGACTTAAAAACAGTGTAAGAAACAAATCCTCTCGACCACACAGATCCAGGCTATCAAAGGTAGCACCGTGGCCAATACCTGGCTGAATCCTTGCTAGTACAGTTCACAGTGAACCAGCAATTAAGATCGACCCTGCAGGGTCATTCCTCAATAAATGAACTCGTTCCAGACTGCAGAGGGATGCATCCCCTAGTTTTGATGTAGACAGTAGGAAGGGCTGGCACCTGCCCCATGCTGGGGAGCACAGCCCCTTGTGGGCAGCAGCAATGAGCAAAGCTGGTGTCTGAATCTCCTCTTAAATAGTTGTTACAGGCATTTGAATAGTAATTGCGGAAATCTCTGAGTGTGCTGCACAGTAAACAAGTACAGTGAGGACGGAAAAAGTACAACTTGTGTATGCTGCCAATGCTGCTACAAGTGGAAGAAACGCCGCTGAAAGCAATTCATATAACGGTGCCCATGAAAAAATGCTTTTTCCCTTTGTCCAAAGGCATACAGAATCTGCCTGTTCAGTGTCATACCAGATAAATGACACTTCTGTTCGATTTATGAATGCGCTGTGGTCCCTGAGTCTCCACCCTTAGACCAGCCCCACATATATTTTCCTATGCTTTTTCCTGTTAAAAAAAAATGGCAGCTGTTTTTCCTTTTCAGGATCCTGTAATCAGTAGTGTATTTAATGCCCAAGTAGACTTCTTAAAAGAAAAGTAACATTTATTTCCACTGAGGGAGCAAAATTTTGACGATTTACAAACATGTCTATATACGTCTGAAATATTGTTCATGTTATTTCTCATTTTTGAATGGTGATCTAGGTCAGATCTAGGACAGCACCGTAGAGATTCTGACCTCCTCTCTGTCATAATATCATTCATATCTTTCTGGTATTATTTATGATCATCGGGTTTTGTTCTGTGCAGATGTTCTCTCAGCAACCCTGAAGAGGCATCTTGAGCCATTCTTCCTTGCTTGTTTTCCTTCAAGCCTTCAGAGTAAGCTACATGCGCTCTTTGTCCACGTAATCAGCTCAGCATGCAGTGGCAATAAATCATGTGGAATAGCTTCTGAAACATAATATTTTTCCAGATGTCCATTTCTTCAGACTGTACTGAGCAGGGCCCAGCTGATAACCACATTTAAGCAGGAACCACTGTGCAACTTTACATCAGTGATCTTACATCAGTGGTCTTCTTACATCACCTCAAAACAACGTGCATGATTTTCAGGAGTAGCATTTCACTCAAGAAATATATATATATATATATATATAT